>NW_009647735.1:48568-66684 GCF_000708025.1 Charadrius vociferus | reverse complement strand
GGCGTGGGGGGCCCCGGGGGCTGGGGGCGCCTGCTGGTTCCCAGCTGGGCCAGTGCTGCCCACGGGGCCAAAGGACGGGTTCAGGCTGGGCACGGGGGCCGGGAGCCAGGGCAGAGCTCCCATTCCTGCGGCAAAGGGCCATGGGCAGCACGTGCCCCCCGACGCATGGTCCCCTGGCCAGCCCCTGCCCCTTTCCTCTGGTGGATGGCCGTGTGGGTGTTTTGCAGGACCCCTGCATGTGCAGGGGCCAGCCTACAGGCACCGTCCCGGGGGGATGTGCTTGCCCTTGGCAAGGGGTTCCCCAGCATCGCAGCCCTCGTGCATCCACAGAACGGGCAGGGCAGGAGCAGGCATCACGCCCCCAGTCTTTCCCTGCGGTGCCTTCCATCTCCTGCTCCGGCAGCGAGCCCAAACGTTTGGCTCAGACCTCACTGTCGCTGTGGTTGGTCCCTCCTTGAAAAAGCCCACGCTGGAGAGGCCACGGCCAGGGAAAGCCTTGCTGGGGATGTCAGCGAGGAGTAGGAATGGGCCTGGAGGTGATGTGTCCTCAGGGTGGACTGATGTGAATCAGTAATTTAAAGCACTGATTTTGATCATGACTAAGATGAGGAAGCAGAAAACCTGTTGAGATAAGGCTTGCCAAATGTCATCTTCTTTTGCATTTTTATTTTTCGGTGGTTATCCCCAAAGGAAGCTTGCTTAGGAACGGTTAAATCACGCTGCGGAGCACTGACTGTACTCAAGCTTTATCAGCTGCTAAAAGTCATGTACCTGCGCTCTCCTTGGAACAGCCCGGTACCACACAGCTGCTCAGGCTTTTTCCTTATGCCTTTCTCACACCAGCTTATTATTTTTTACTTACTGGTTTCTTCATATCTTAGTTGTTTGTTGACCTATGTCATGGACATCGGCTTTGGTCACTGAACCCTGCAGCACCTCCGGTCTGGTCGGGCTCAAGGCTCCATGCTCACTTGCACTTAGAGGTTAGAAAAGGAAAACAAATCTCCTGGTGCCTTGTGTCCTTGGCAGTGTCGCGGCTTGGGGAGACGCAGCCACTGGGCTGGGACCAGCACGACCAGCACAGTGCTCCCACTGGCAGACCCAGCCCCCTGGGACCACCGCTGGCACCAGTGCCCAGAGGCTCAGGGTTTCCTACCAGTTGTTTTTCCCTCCCGGTTCTAGAAAAACAGAGCAAGCTCTTCCCGCTGTTAATGTTTGATCAGGACCTGCCTGTTGCTCTCTGAACTCATCCCTGTAATAAAGCCAGGCAGCTGCCCGCGCTGGCCGCAGCGGGAAGGAAGCTGCAGCGTGTTCGGTGTAAGCCGAAGCTGTGGCTCAGCCCACAACTCAAACAGACAGTGTGGAGGTGCGCGTGGCACGGAGGGGCCGGTCCCGCAGCCACCCGCCTGCCCATCTGCCCGCTGATTCATTTATGATCATCTCTGTAAACACAGGGATGTCTCTCCAGGTGAGGCTTTTCAGGGAGATGATGGATTGCAGCTCAGCTGACCCCACGGATACACCCTACAGGACATTCCTGCCGATGTCGCTCGCCACAAGAGGCCATCAGGCTGCTCATCTCTGTGGCAAATACAAGGGGCAAACATGAGGGGGATGATGTGGGAGCCAAGGGATGAAGGAGCCTGAGAGGATGTTGCCTTCCACCTCGTATCACAAACACCAGCATCCCACAAGTGTGCATCATCTCCCTGAGTCCTCCTCCATCCTGTCACTCATCACCTCTGGGTGAGCTCTGGACCAACAGAAACTGGACACACACCAGCACTCCCTCTGTCAGATATGGCTTTCGGCTGCACCCTCGTCTCTGCCAGCAGCATGGCAGATGCTCCTGCTCCCAGGTTACTCATCCAAGCATCCATCCCTGGCTGGCAGAAGCAGCCACTCTGAAATTGCTTCACCAGGGATAGCGGCATGGGTGGAGGGGCCAAGGCGCGGGCAGCCTTCACCAGTCCTTTGCTGGACACCATGATGGTGGCAGAAGCTCCTTCTTCCGTCTGGAGGAGTGGGCTCTGAACTGTAGACATCCTGAGAGGTGAACGCAACCCTTTGACAGCTCACCTTCAGCCCTGGGGCCCGATTCGCCTGGAGGACGCGGATCCCAGCCTTTGATCCTTACACTGCGCGAGGGGAAACGTCCTGCCTGCCTTGTGAACTTGCACTGTCTTGGGCTGAGACTTGGCTCTGGCACAGCTCCTCTCCGCAGGGTTTAGATCATCCCTCTCCTACGGAGAATACCCCGCAGCTGGAGGCCCCTCGCCATCCAGGGACGCTCTCTCCCAAAGGCTCCTTTAACAGCCCCCCAAGGATTTCTCCGGGCCATAATATTCCCCCAGACAAGCCTTTCTTCTCCTCCCGTCTTTCTTCTGTCAAGGAGCCCTCTGGGACGAGCAGCATTGTCAGGATGGTGCCAATTAGGCTGAGCCAGCTTCCAAGAGGCTGCGCTGGCACCGGCCGGGGGCTGCTGTTGCTCATAAAGGTCTCATTGTTCGGCGCGCCGTGGGGCTGCTGGCCGGCGGGGCCGGCGCGGTCCTCTGTCTCAGGCACGCTTCCTGGCTCCACGCGGCGCTGGTGTCACTGCGCGCTGCTCAAAGGGATGATTAACGGGTGTCATTGCGGGGGCTGCGAAGGGGAGGATTTGTCAAGCCTCCCTCAGCTCCCCGCGAGGCCCGAACGCGCGAGCTGAGAAAAACCAGAGAACCATCAAAGTGGCTGGAGCTCCTGGAGGGGGGGAAAATCTGGCATCTTTGGCTCACTTCCACGCTTTGTGCCTGACAATGGTTGGGATCAACGACTAATGTGCTTTTATTAACTGCTCCCCTAGATCTGGCTTGGAAAACATGGCCACTTCAGTGAGGACGTTCCCAGTTGCCCTGTGGACACCGACGCCGGCCCCCTGGCCGGGAGGAAACACCACTGCAGTGTCGGAGGCAAAGTGCGTCTTCAATGAGGAGTTCAAGTTCATCCTGCTGCCCGTCTCCTACAGCATTGTCTTTGTGGTGGGGCTGCCCCTCAATTCCTGGGCCCTATGGATGTTCATCTCCAGGATGAGGCCCTGGAATGCCACCACCACCTACATGTTCAACTTGGCCGTCTCTGACACGCTCTACGTCCTCTCCCTACCCACCCTGGTCTACTATTATGCTGACCGCAACAACTGGCCCTTCGGGAAATGGCTCTGCAAGATAGTTCGCTTCCTTTTCTATGCTAATCTCTACAGCAGCATCCTCTTCCTGACGTGTATCAGCATCCACCGCTACATGGGCATCTGCCACCCCATCCGCTCCCTCAAGTGGGTGAAGACCAAGCAGGCCCGCATCATTTGTGTGGGCGCCTGGCTTGTCGTCACCATCTGCCTCATCCCCAACCTCATCTTTGTCACCACCAGCTCCAAGGGCAACAGCACACTGTGCCATGACACCACCAGGCCCGAAGAGTTCGACCATTATGTGCACTACAGCTCCTCCGTCATGGCCCTCCTCTTTGGGGTCCCCTTCCTGGTGATCGTCCTCTGCTACTGCCTAATGGCCAAGAGACTTGGCAAGTCCAGCTTCTCCAGCCCCAGCCCCCGAATGCCCTCCTACAAGAAGCGCTCCATCAGGATGATCATCATTGTGCTCACTGTCTTTGCCGTCTGCTTCGTGCCCTTCCACATCACTCGGACCATCTACTACACCTCCCGCTACTTCCAAGCCAACTGCCGGACCCTCAACATCATCAACTTCACTTACAAGATCACACGGCCCCTGGCTAGCATCAACAGCTGCCTTGACCCCATCTTGTACTTCATGGTTGGGGACAAGTACCGGGGGCGGCTGCGCCGGGGTCCAGGCCAGCGAATCCGGCCCGTGCCCACGTGCGACTTGGCCCTGGTGTCCCCCTCCATGGACAATGTCATGGGTGGCAGTCACACTGCCCGTGACACCCGAGAGACAGGGACAGCACGGAGCAGAGGCGGGTGCCAAGGGGCCAACGGGGAGTTACAGTAGCCTCATCCCTGGTCTCCACAAGTCACAGCCCCTCCAGGCTCCATGTGGGCACCCCTGAGGTCCCCAAACCTGCCGCTGCTGAGGGCTGAGGATGGGTGGCCATGGGGCTTGTCCCAGCCTTGCCCCAGGATGCTGTGGGAGGAGGCAGTGGGTGCCAGTACTGCTCGGGGCGGGACAACCACCTTCTCATGGGAATGGGAAGGATGGTGAAAAGAACACTTTGGGATGGCGTGCGTGCCATCCTGGGATGCTTCCAGGGACACACGGGGGCTGACAGGTCATTAAAGAGAAGGTAAACAGGTCCCTCCCCGGGCATGCGCAGCCCTTCCAGTCTGCTTGACAGCAACGTGCAGGGACCGGACTGAACCTGGGGATGGCACCGATGCTGGGTCCCCCGGGTGCCTCGCAGAGGCTCTCTGAGATGTCCCTGTCATGCTGCTGGCCTTGGGAGAGGTGGGGAGGGACACAGCATGGGGCACTTACTGCCCACTGTCCCCCAATAAAGCCCCCTCTCTTTTCTCTACACCCAGACCTGTTTCTCCTTGTAGCAGAAGGAAGAGGGATGAGACGCCCACCTCACCCCAGAAAGCATGTGACAGCAGAGAAAAACCACCTGCCTCCTTAGCACCAGGGCAAGTTCGGAGAAAGGGGCTGAAACGGTGACACCCACGGTGGTGGGAGGGTCCTGGGGAATCTGCCTTTATGGGTGTTTGCTTTCCAAATGTTTACTCAGCCCTTTTGTTTGACCAAGTGCCTGCGCAGAGAGGAGCAGACCAGAGATGGCTATCAGCTCTATTGACTCTCCCACGCCAGCCCAGGCAGGGATGGGACGGGGCTGTCCCCACCATGCAGAGCCCCAGGAGCGGCTGCCCCCCTATTACCCCCCAGGAGTCTCCCCAGAACGTGCCTAGGGAAGGGAAGTCCATAGCATCATTGGGGTGTCACCCCCCAGCCATGGCACCACACACTGCTACATCCCACCAGAAGCTGCCCAGGTCACCCGGGGAGGGACACAGCCCCATCCCAGCCCCGCATCCCCATCCCACCGGATGGTGGTACCCAGATACTCCCTCACTCACCGCTGAGCCAAAAGCGGAGACAGAAGACGACAATCCCTCCTAAGCCCAGTTAACCCAGTAACAGCAGCTGCCACACCTCCCCTCCCCTTATATGCAATGTGGTCCAGGTGGACCTGGAGCTGTTTGGTTGCACCTGAGTGGTGCAAGAGTCCCCACCAAGCACAGCCCCAGCCCCAGAGATAGGACTGCCAGGGAGGGGACACAAGTGGGTGGCATGTCCACCTTCATGGGGAGCATGGGAATATGGCCATGGTGTGGCTGATCTTGCCCCCCCCAGCACACACAGGCAGCGGTGGGGGGGTTGGAAATCTGTATTGGGTACAGAGGTGGTGGAAAAGGCTCATCTGGGGCCAGAGCAGCACCCACCCATTGCCCAGGGCTCCATGGTCCCAGCTGAGGCCACTTTCATGGGTCCCCAAGTCCAGAAGCATCCCCCCTACACTGGAGGGATGTCCCCCCTACACTGGAGGGATGTCTCCCCAGCCCAGTCCTGCTCACCTTTGGGATGCCACCCCAAAGATTCCATCTCATTCCCTCCTCCCATGACACCCATGGTGTCCTGGTTACCTTGGGGGTACTGTGCCCATCGCTGGACCCCAGCCTTGTGCCAGCCCCCCCACATCAGCCCTGTGTCCTTGGGGGACAGCTGTGTCACCCACAGCTCCTCTGAACCCCTTTTCAAGGAGGACCCTTTCCCAATCTCCCCTTCCGCTCACTTCCTCCTCTCCTCCCACCTCCCGCTCAAGTTTTTCTACTGGAGGAGCAGAGGACTGGAGTGGGGACTGCCCCCCATGTGTCCCCTGTGCCAGGCTGGCTGAAATCCCCACCCGCAAGAGCCACCTGCCCTTGTGAGTCAGGATCTGGCCACCGGCGCGGGCTGTCCTCAGAGGATGTGCAGCTCGTCTGTCTCCGACAGCCCATACTTGGTCTTGTTCTCGTTGAAGAGCTTGAGCAGGGAGCGGACGTACATCTCATGGTACATGTCCACCGTCTCGCTGCTCGGGTCCTCGATCTTGGGCACCGTCACTGGCTCCCCCACTGCCAAGAGGGAAGATCAGGCTGGTGGGCACGGGGACATGGTCGGCTCATCAGGGGCATGAGCCAAGTATTGCCTTCCAATGCCACCCATCACAGGATGCTTCTGCCCCTCCACCTTCTGGGGGTCCCCCTCCAGCCCAACAGGCAATGCTCACCCACAGTGGTGATGGGTCTGGCGTAGGGGAGGAAGCCCCGGGACCGGACGGAGGTAAGACCCCGGCCGTAGAAGACGCAGGGAGCAAAGCCCATCATCTTCTGGAAGCGCTGCTGGATGCTCCTCATCCAGCTCCCCTCTTCAAAGACCACCTGGCGGAAAAGGTCATTCTCCCCGAAGGAGAAGGAGGGGACGAGGTAGGCCCTGTGAAGGGGACATGGTGGGTGGTGATGGGGTGCCGGGGTCCCCGGACCCCTGTGGTGGTGGTGCCTGTGACCCACCCGTGCTGCAGGGCCATGCGGACGAAGCCTTTGCGGTTCTTCAGGATGAGCGTGGTGATGCCGGGACGGCAGGAGAGTGACTCAGCCGCACCGCCGATGACGATGGCCACCGCATTGCCGGTGCCATTCTTGGACAGCAGGTACCCGATGGCACGGCGTGTCACTGGGCACAGGCCTGTGGTGGAACGGACCACCGGTGCTGCGGGACAGCACCCGGGGGACGGGGACCCCACACGGGACCGTGCCCGGGGGAACCACGCAAGGACCATGCAGGGGACCATATACAAGCAACAAGTGGCCGTGCAAGAGACAGCGCAAGGGACAGTGCAAGGGACAGTGCAAGGGCGCCCCCTGCTGCGGGAGAGCTCACGGGGGGGTTACCCCGTGCTGCCAGCCCTGCGGGCAGGGTGCAGGCAGGGTATGGGCAGGGTGCAGGCAAGGTGTGGGCAGGGTGGTGGCGGGGGGCGAGCAAGGTGAAGGTGGAGTTGGGGTGGGCTGCGGGCAGAGCACCACCCCTGCCCTCACCTCTTCTGGGGAGCGCAGAGGCCATCACACATGGGTTTCCCACAGATGGGACCGGGGACCCCCCCCGGGAACCCCCTCCCACCTGTGGGCATCGCCCCCTCTGTGGCTGGCTTGGCGGGCAGGGTTGCAGGCAGCTGCCAACCCTGCGGCCCACGGACGCTCACCCCCGCTCATCAGGTACTCCCTGAAGACGGGCAGGCGGAAGTTGCCAGCCAAAGTGGTGAGGAAGGGCCGGATGCCAGGGAACATCTCTCCGAAGCCCGTTGAGCCCGTGATGAAGTTGCAGAAGGCGCCGACGCAGGGGATGCCATGGGGGTGGGAGCCGATGATGTAGTTGTGGCTGGGGGATAGGTCGTGCGTCTTTACCAGCTGCAGGGACAAAATGGCATCATGGGGATATAATGGTGCCATGTTCTTTTGGGTGGTACCACCACCACTGCTCGCATGAATGTCCCATCCCGGCACCCCGTCTCCCCGCACCATACCTTCACGGGAAAATAATCCCGAAAATGCCTCCACACAGACCATCGCCTCAAGCACGGCAGCCTCCTGCCACCTGCAAATTGGGGAGGGACCACAGATGATGCCCACTCCAGAGAGCAGCAGGACCCACAGCAAACACTCCCCGTGGATCCGCTGCATCCCTCTTCCCGCCATGGTGATGATGCGGGAGAGGAGGCAAAGAGCACATGGGACGTGTTGCTCCCCATTTGCCATGCTGGGATGGACCCAGAGAAAGGGGGGATTCCACACCCCACCCTGCTGCAAAGCTGGAGGAATGGGGAGCTCTGCCCATCCCCACCTTTCTCCGGCGTGTCCCAGTCAAAGATGATCCAGGCTAGGTAGAGCGCGGAGATGGGCCAGAAGCTGGTGAACACCAGGTAGATGAGGAGCAGCAGGCTGACGGTTCCTGTGAGAGCCAGGGAGGGGGGTGAGCGGGTGCGTGCTCCCCTCGCCGGGACCCCCTGCAACCCCCTACTCACCCAGTAGCAGGAAGCTGAGCACCCACTGCAGGACAGAGAGGAGCTGGAGCCAGGAGCGGATGTCCCGCTGCGAGGGCCAGGGTGCTGCGAGCAGGGTGCGCAGGGCGGTCTGGATGCTGGCACGGCTGCCTGCAGGGAGGGACACAACACCCGGCCCAAAATGGCATGAGTTGCACAAATGCTGTCCCAGCTAGCCAGGGGGGGTCCTGGTCCAGTTCTACCCTTGGCTGCCAGGATTGGGGTACAGGGAAAAGGTGGGAAGCAGGATGGGAAGGGTGAAGCAGTTGGGCAAAGAGAGATGGGATGGGATGGGGTGGGGTGGGATGCTCATCCCCAGAGAGCTCCGGACCACGCCAGGAGGTGGCCCTGGGCAACCTGAGGCTG
Source organism: Charadrius vociferus (assembly GCF_000708025.1). Classification (NCBI taxonomy): domain Eukaryota; kingdom Metazoa; phylum Chordata; class Aves; order Charadriiformes; family Charadriidae; genus Charadrius; species Charadrius vociferus. The sequence continues at coordinate 58,233 of NW_009647735.1, read as the reverse complement.
CTCTGGGGCCAGCCCTGCTCCAAGCAAGGGGCAGCTGGCAAGCTGGGCACACCTAAACCCAAATGCATCTGTGAGTCTGGAGGCACCAGCAGAGCCAAGTACCGTGGCATGTCCCACACTATGCCAAGCTCCCTGAAGGCCAGGACCTTTCCCGTGCTCTCCTTGGCACGTTCAGGCTCAAAGAATTCAGAGCTTTCTTGGCCGGCACAGCAGGGAGGCTGGGGCAGTGTCCACCCCTCTGGCAAGTGCCAAGGACAGTGGCCAGGGGCCAAGCCAGGGTGGCCGAGACTGGCCATCCCCACCAAGCCTTGCCTCCCACAAGAAACAGTCCAGCAGCCCACGGCTGTTCCACTCCCCCTGCCGCCCCCTTCCCTCCGGCCAACCTTGGTGAACCATTAACCACCCCAGGCCAGGTGCCAGGATCCAAACTCCACACGCAGCCCCATCCCTCCTCCCCAAAACGGGCCCAAGGCGCTGGTCCCAGCAGCGCACTGCTCCCGGCCAAAGGTCCACTGTGGCTGAGACCACCTGGAACGGCCACCACTGCGACCACAGTGAGCTACCTCTTGTGTCACAAGAGCCTTGTTTTCTTGGGAAAACAACCCAAGATCAACATGCTGACCAGACAGGGAGATGCTCAGGGTGAGACAGGAGCAGACTTGTCCCCATGGCTTCCTGGGGTGGGGACCCTCAGGTCCCCAGTGGGACACCAGGGTCAGAGGAGAACCACCAAACCCTGGTTCGGGTGGATGGTTGGAGGTTCAACTCTTCCCAGCTCAATCCAAACCATGCAATGGGACAACTGAAATAAATTACACACTGGAGCCATCACCAACATCGAAGAATTGTTTTCCCTCTCTGCCGAGCAGCGTGCCGTGCCTTAAGCGATCCCTCCCGCCCGTCCCCACACACCCAGCGGGCATCCCCAGAAGCCCAGCTGCCCGCACAGCCCTGCCGTTGTCAACGTTCCAAAGCCCCATGTTTTCCCAGGGAAGATGCAGAGCTCTGCCTAGCAAATCGGTGCCTACCAAACAGTTGCTTCTTTTAGTTCCTTTTTCTAGCTGCCCCCACAAGCACTCCATGAATGTCCAGACCGCAGACAGAAAATGGAGAAACCCCAGGGGCTCCGCTGCCAGCCCCGGCTACGGCGACAGGAACCTCTTCAAACCAAGAAATTCAGACTCCGCGGCCCGGGGCAGCAAGGAAAGACGAAGGGGAATTTGCAGCACTCTGGAGCATCTTGCAGGAGTAACATTATTGAATGCATTGTCAGAAATTTCATTCCTGTTGAGCAACTGTATGTTTTCCTCTGGTGCTGCTAACCCCAAATTGCTCCGAACACCTCCCTTTCCCCTAAGCATTCTAAAGCAAATAGACAATAGTGACAACAAACACTAATTGCCTGACCAGCTCCTCGCATCGCCAGAGCATCAGAAACCATTCAAAACACACTTTGGAAATATCTTACCACTAAGATTTTGGGAACAGGCTGCAATAATTGTTTTCATGGTGGCAAGGAGTTCTGCGCCAGACCCTGGGTCAGCAGGTTAGAAGGCGAATTTGGAAATACCGGAGAGCGATTGATTGTGTATCCAGCTGCTTTAACCAGCTGATCCAAGGTAAACCGTCTGCCGCGGAGGGGAGCAGACCTGCTCTGGCCCCAGCTTGCAGAGCAAGGAGAAGAGCTGATGGCCCTTGGGAGGATGAGGAGTTGCGCCGAGCAGTGAGGAGCTGCCGTCGAGAAGGGCAGCCACTGCTCCTCAGAAAGGCACTGCTGCCAGCACCGGTGGTGACTCGGTGGGGACCGCCTTCCCCTGGGGAATGGTACCGTCCGGCTTCGGGTATTTCACAAACCACTGTCATGCTCTGCCAGTGTGACTCCCCTCCAGAGCCGCCCAAAAACGTCATCCCCAAAGCTCCTGCTCCATGGTACAGCAACACAGCCCGCCAGACGGGCCCTGACCTTCAGCCCCACCGCTATCGCCTCCTCTCCCACCTCTAAGAGGGTTTGGCTAGCCCTGCCTGCTAGCCCAGGAAGACTGGAGACTGCCTGGAGGGGATTAAGAGAAAAAAATAAGAAGAAAAGGCAACAAAAGTAGCACAAAAGCAGCAGAAGCAGCCCTGAGATGGAGTTTCAGGCCAACAACCAAAGAACAGTAAAAATCCACAGCTTCTGACTCACTAGAGCTACTTCTTTACTTTACAGGTTGCCCAAAGAGGTGGTGGAGTCACCCACACTGGAGACATTCCAAACCCGCCTGGGCGCTGTCCTGTGCAACTGCTGTAGGTGACCCTGCTCAGGCAGGTGGGTTGGACTGGATGAACTCCAGAGGTCCCTTCCAACCCGGACCATTCTGCGATTCTCAGGAACTGCCTCTCCAGAAGTACTTGCCAGGAAGAGCCAGCTAACATCAAATGTAGGAAAGGGATAAATACACGTAGAGGACTGCATGTGTTTTTAAAGTTAAAAATATGTTTCGCAGGAGAAGTCTGGAACCCACAAAACCTCATAATCTGCTTTTGCAGATTGTAGAGACTCAGTATCTGAAAAAAAGGGTGCAACAGCACTCACTGCAGTTTACACCTTCACAGATATGGGTTAGTTAAAGGGAGCCAAAATTACTACGTATAAAACGTCTAAGCTCTCCTGCAGCCTAGTTGGCCCCTCAGGTGTGCTTGAATCATGCTAACAGGAAGGAAAAACTCAAAATTCTTTCTGAATCCCACTGTACCCAGAAGTAAGGGTGTCCTCTGCTGATGAACCCGTCTGCACCAAATCAGACAGTAAATGCCTTGTGGCCTGCTCCAGGTAACACACTGCCACCCGTGCAAGTAGCAGCGATGCTTTGTTTGGTTTTTTTAACCTGACATTTGTACCAGGTTTACAAAAACTGCAGTCACAGCTGCCAGCTTATGCTGGGCAACTCCAGAGCGTCCAGCCGTGATTCTTCACTTTCTTGCCCAGTAATGCGGTGGCCGTGCTCCAATCAGTGCCAGGTACAGCAGACCAGTTGTACCCTCTCTTTTCACTCAGTGCAGGATTAGTGCCAGCAGCTATTTAAACTACCTTTCCAGACAAGGTTTTCACCCCTTCGGGGTTATTTCAAAGCATACTAATAACCAGTGCACTATTTTGCTTCTGAATACAGCACCGTTTGTCCCAGCATTGGCCACTGTAGAGCTCCACAAGAGGGTCCCAAGTACACACGTTGTGCATTACATTACGTATGCCATAGACATGCAGACCCCACATTACACTAAGCAAAAGGACAAACATCCCTATTAAGGCATTTGTACTATGTGTAGTATCAGCACTTCAAGACATTGCCCTCAAAATACCTGATCTACTTAACACAAAAAATCCCCAACACTTCAGGTCTGCCCGCTCAGGGAGGAACGGCAGGACGAGCCTGTGGAAAGGCAGCTGGCTGCACACAGACCTCCCCGCTGAGGTGAATGCTGCACCGCAAACTGGTGTGTTCAGAAGCCCTGGCTGAAAAACATGGCCATCTGACATCACCTATTTCCCATCCCCAACTTCCCTGGTTGCTGGAAACCAGCCTTACAGACCTGCTCCAGAAGAGCCCAGGATGAAGAGCAAGGGATTTTCACAGCAAGAACTAGGCAGCACAAGAGATTTTATTTTGCTTAAAATATAGAGAAAAAATAAATACATCCACCCACAATACAAAGAGCAGTTTCCAAATTCATGTACTTTTCTTTCAAGGACTTCCTCTGACTGGGAGAACAGAGGCAGTCTGACCCCTCGGAAAGAGCTCTGCCTGACAGGAGCTCTGTGGTATCACTGTACATGACCAGTGCACTCAGCATGTAAACCAAAGCAAACTGTCATGTTTACTCCTCTGACTCCAGTGCCTCCCAGAGAAGCCACAGATACCTCCGCGTATGTACAGTGTATTTACTCCTATTATCTCCAGGACACAGGCAATTCTTACAGGATTTCCAGGCCCTGCTCCCTCTGCAGCGAGAGCATCAGCCCACATTCTGCCGGTTGCCATAGCCTCTTGGGTGTGTATCTTTCCAGTCATCCCAGTTCCGAGCTTTTTGAAGAGCTTCTTCATCATCCTCCTCTTCTTTTTTCTCCTGCTGTTGCTTCTGCAACTCTTCATCAGTTATACCTGCTGAAGGTCAAGAACAGGAGTGAGGGGCATTAAGACAGCAGAAGATCCCTAGTCAAGTTCTCAAAACAGAAGCCTCGCCAGGAGCCGGTCTGGACAGAAAGCTGGAATTGCCAAAGAGCAGTCCAGGAATCCAGTTATTCTCACAGCCTAATAAAGTCATCTCTTACTGTTCCTCAGTCAGTGGGTGTTTTACACCCTGAACACATCCCCATTCACCCTCCTCCTCAAGACACTTCCCAAATTCTCTATTCCAATCTTTGCTTTGCAACTCTGTACCTGGTGTTCTCTGAGGGGCACTCTGACCCGACACAACTCCTTGACTTCTGCGCTGCTCGTACCAGTCATCCACAGTCATCGTAGGCAGGCCAGGATATCCAGCACCAAACACTCTACAGGAAGAGACAGACGGTCAAAGAAGGCACTTGACATTGCTATAAATGAGCAGAAACATAGACAACCATGCACAGAACTGCTCTGTACTCCAATTGGTACTAACAATATAAGGCATGCTATCAAGGAAGGCTTGACAACAAATGTATTTCTACAGCCTGAGCCATCAGCAACAGACTTGTCAGTAATCTAGCCATAACGGCACTTAAAGAGTTCATCCTGCTCATTTAGAGAGGTGAGGACTGTTCTAGTCCAAAGACCCTGAATTACTTCTCCAGCCCAAGGGAGAACGCTGTTCTAGCACAGCTTGCCAAGGAAACTGAATTAGGCACAGCTTGGCTAAACAAATATATAGAAGGATCAGGGTAAGTAATGTCAAAAGCACGACAAGAAACCTGGTTTCTATCCTATTTTGTGCTTTTGCTGCCACATTCCTTGCAAGAATCTCACAGTGCCACAAAGTGTTAAGACCTTGATCCCCTGGGGAAAGCCTCACAGTTAAAACCCGTATTATTGCTACTGACAATTCTCTGGTACGTATCACATCTTTTCAGCCCCTATGATCACTTATTTGAATTCAGTGAAATCTTCCAGAGTTTACATTAGGTTAAGAGACCACATGTGCTTTTCATTGCCGGGCTCTTTATTTTTAACAGTGAAGAACAATTCTGTTATATCACGTAGTGGTTGGAGGGGCCTTGCCTCTCCACAGCTTACCAAACAGCAAGCACGTGGCCTGTAAACTAACACAGTAATATTTGCTTAATACAATCTTCAATTCTGCCATCCCAACAGGAGGAAACAGTGTTAGCCAAAACACTGCAGCATGCTGGCAATGGAAAACATTGGAGAAAGTAGAATTAGATGTTCCCCCCCATTCCCTGCCCAGATGCACAGCATGTGCCACCTTGATGCGACATGCTGCCTGAAGGTAATGACTTGTGTTCTGCATTTGAAAGAGTATCTTAGGCTTGACATGAGAACAGAGCACTGCATCATACTGTGTCTAAATAATCAGAAAACAACATACTTAGCCTGAGCAGCGTCCCGGGTAAGAATGAAAGGTTTCAACGGAGCCCTGACTTGCCGAGATGTACCGTGTGGTGGTGCTGAAGACTGAAGACACAAACAATAGTCACAGATAACCGTGTAGATGAGAATCCCCTTCTCTGCTTGCCACCCCAAACAAGTTATTAAAGGTCTTGTAGAAGAAAAATGCCTCTGCTGTCAGAGCAACATCCCAAGATGGACAACTCAGGCCTTAATCCAGTTTAAATCATGAACTCCATCTGTGAGCTTCTTTGTGCCTTTGTTACACCCGCGCTGATCAAAGTGGAAAAGCTGACAGAGCTAAACCAGATCAGCTCAGATCAAAGCATGAAATATAGCTTATTTTTCCCAGGGATCAAATGCGGAACATTCTGAAGCAAGTAGAGTTCATCATTCCTGATGATAACACCCAGGGCACTACAGAAGAACAGAGTTCTGCAACACCAATAATGAACTGCACAAGGCAGCTGTGCCAACAAAGCTGGACTATGGTCTATGTCAGCACATTATGATTTTTCATTTCTAGACAGACATTTTAGGTGAGTAACATAAAGCCCAGAAACACTATCCTACACGGGACCTGCAGATCTGTGAGAAACTTTCGGCATACAGAAAGAAATGCCCATTCTGAAACGTCTGGACACTTTATAGACCAGAAGCATAGGCTTGAAAGAAATCACGAGGGTCTTTTAATTTACAAGTATACTTAGTTCTTTAGAGTTAAGGATCTGGTAAAACCCAGCAAAGTGGAGAAAAGCCTCTGCATGCAGCCCAGTTCAGCTCTGATACTCAATGCTCTAGGATTTCACAAGCCACAACTGTCTAGAACATGTGGTAGCACTGGACAGTGACTAATCCAAAAATGAGACCGCTGCCCATTCAGAATTAAACCAAACCCCATCTGCCTGTGCTGTGATTGAGCTAAATTTCAATCAATAACTCACAGAATGACACTTATGAAACTTCGCTATTGAATTCCTCTGAGTTTCATTTACCTGCAATAGTGTCTATCATCAGGTCTAACTATCCACAGTCCACAGGACCTGCAGTGCAAGAGATACCTCATGAGATATCTCATACCTGTTTTGCTGCACCTCTGCTCCTCAGGATGACCATTTCTTGGTCAATACTCTCAATTTCCTCAAGGCTGGTGTTAATCCATTTCTGGATTTGTAGTATGTAAAATTCCCGTATCTGATCCTCATCTGCTTGCCCGCTGTCCACAAAGGTTCTCATAGAGGCCAACCTGTTCTCCAGTTCCTTCTTCTGCTTATATCTGTCTCAAACAGAAAAAAAATGAGATCATTAAATAACCTTTCTCTAGCCCAGCCCAGCCTTTTCTAAAATAAACAATTTCCTATTTGTTGAAATTCAGTCAAACATAGTTAGAGAGCTACCTCCTGCCCCAATCTCCCTTCAGCCGCTTTTCACAGAGATGCCACTTGCTGACCAGTGCTCCTTAGGGTAAGCAAATCTTAGATATTCATAGAGCTCCTCACATCTCAGACAAATTTCCTTGTGCGAGGAGGACCCACTCATTTAACAACTGACTAAGAGTCCTGTAGAAGTAAAGCAGAGACTTACAGGAATGTACCTGTTAAGAAGAGGAGGAGCACTGGCAGCACCAGATCATACTGGTTGTCATTTACTGATGACCTCTCATGATGCATTAGCAAGAAGCAAAACCCCAAGCAGGGGGATCCATCTCCCCACCTCATCTGACTGACAACAGAATGTTTTTGACAAATGAAAACTACAGAAATCAGAAGAGTTCCAATCTGCTTTAAAAAGGCTTTGAAAATGCATGGTTATAGACATATATTCAGCACCAAAATATTTTCCTCCCATCTTCCCCATCACTTCCGCCTGTCAACTCAAATTTAGACATTACAGAGGACCTTTACTACTCTTTGTAAGAGGTTTAAGGTGATTTCATGTATTTAAAAAGAAAATTGTCTACAAAAAGGGTGGTTCTGATGGTTTACTGTTGTAATTTAAGTATTTCCGTCTGTTAAAAACAGCTTTACGATGACAGTTTAAATTTGGAGACAGCCCTCTCAATTATTTTTTTCTTCTCTGAAAAGTTGAGCAATCCTTGAAAATTAAGCCTCCCAGGTAAAATTAGGCAAGCCTGCCAACATTAATCTCCCAGAGAAAACAGGACCTTAACTTATCAGCTGCTTCACTGAGAAAACCAATGTAATAGCTATTTTGAGTTGCTTCTATATGACACAAAGATATCAATAAGCTACTTATAAGGCAGATTAAAACACTTTTCCAATTTCTGTCTCAGGCGTTTTTGTGTGTGCGGGTTGTTTTTTAATGCAACTTTGGCTTTCTGGATTTTTTTTTACTTTTTCAGGAATTAGTTATTAAAGGGGGGAACTATGTATATAATACACTTCCAGGCTAAATCCGTGTGTCCCAATTCTTTCAGTTACAGTGCCACTTGAAGAATGGTCAGAACCAAGGATCAGAAACCTACGGGAGCTGAAAGGACAAGAAGTACACAACAGCCATTCTAAAAAACAAACCCATCCAAAAGTGCTCCACAAGAACCCCAAAACCAACATATTAACCGGCTGAGCTCCTGACTGCCCAGCCCTGTCCCGTCCTGCAGGGAAGCAAAGCAAACCACTCCATTCCTGTTTGTATTTACACTCTGCAGCAAGATAAATTCTCTTCAGTTGGCTGCTGCAATCCCAACCTGCTCCCTGGGACACCACAGCATGTGCTCAGAGACCGTGGCTAAAGGCAGTTAGGATGAGACTGGTCTGGAGCTGGTGTGGTGATACAGGTCGCCTTTAGAATATTTTGTTCATGCAGTCTATACATTTTACTGAAAGCAAATATAATTGCAATGTCTCACCCTGATCAAGTACTAACCTGCCTGCAACAGAACTCACAATGCAGGCACCTCCCATTTATCTTCAAGCAGGAGTCATGGTACAGACAAACACAAGCCCTCAGCAAGAGGGGAGTTCACGCATGACCAAAGCCCTACCTGCAGCGCTGACAAAACTCACTTGCACTCGGGAGGTGATGTGCAGTTCAGAGCGCTGACAAGGAGCCCATGCTGAAAAGGCTTTGCTGTGCTGACCGCAAAGGCCCTGATGTATTCTGGTATCCCAAACCCATCTCAGTTAAGTTATTCTCCAGAATACAAATCCCATTTTTGTCTTCGTGCAATTTAAACAGCTCTTGAGCTCAGTTTGGGCCTTTCAGTGCTACCACAATAAACAACAACTTGATTGTCAAAATCCCCAACTAACGCATGACAAAGAGGCATCAACCACCTCTTTTTTAGAGATCTAATAAGCACATTGATAGGAAACTTCCAACATTGGTGGCTTTATGCAGTTAGCAGTGATTAAAGAACTAAACATAAGAGATTTTGTGCAGTTCTTCAAAGACCAGAAACTAAAGACATAAATGCATGTCTCCAATCTGTGCACAGTCCAACGCCATTATGTATTATGCGGTGCATGTCTTAAAATGAGTGTTTAGTGATTAAAGTATTCCAGTATCAAGAGAACCAGTTCTTTCCTGACAGTCCTTGTCTTTACAATCTTGCAGTGCCTGAGGCTCTCCCCTTCTCTTAAAGTGATTCTCAAAAGCCTTTACATACCACAAAGCAAGAGCCTACCTTTCGATCTTGGCTTGCCTACTTGACGCCATCGCCACCAGGTTGGGCTGGGCAGCAGCAGGGCCCCCCGGGGACGGGCTCCCGGCGTCTTCCTCTCCCGGGGGGCTGGCGGGGGGCAGGTGGAAGCTGCCCAGCCCATAGCTCTTGCAGAGCTTGAGGAAACGCCAGAAGTGGGCCCGAGCGCTCCCCAGGTGCTCCAGCCTTCTGCTCATGTCGACCTGCTTCAGCGTCAGGGCCCCCAGCAAGGCGGGCAGCAGCAGGTACTTCAGGTCGGCCGAGGCGATCTCCTCCAGCTCCTCGTTCTCGCTGCAAGGGGAGAGACCAGACGAACCTTCTCGTTCCCGCTCCGCCCGGGCCCGGCCAGCCCAGTCCGCTCCGCGGCGGCCCGTGTGGAACAGGCGGAAGGCATGGAGGACCCTCATGCGGCCTCGCTGCTC
>NW_009647735.1:37449-47836 GCF_000708025.1 Charadrius vociferus | reverse complement strand
TTGGTTGGGGGCGGGCCGGGGGCAGGGCCTAGCCAGGACACAGCGGGCCCGCCGGGTTCAGGGCTCGCCCAGGGCAGGGCCCGGGGGCCACCGTGGCGGGGGCGGTGTCGCCCACACGGGGCGCGGTGGTGCTGTGGATCCTCACGTGCGTCCAGTGCTCCCAAAGTCTGCCCCTGCCTGATGCACAAGCCTCCCCAGACCCCCTCAGGGAGCTCCTGGGGAAGGTGTACTGGTGACTGGTCCCAAACCAAGCAAACATGGGGATAACTAGAGAAATTGACAGAAAGTGTGCACCTTCCCCCTCTAGAAAAGGAGTGAGAGGGGTGAGTACGTTCAGTAGTGTAGTGCCACCTTCTATTTTTTAAGCGCAGCATCTTCCATTTTTTTCTCTCTATTCTTTTTATAACAAAAGTAAGATAAGCAGCCTTTCTTTTTTTTTTTTTTGAATGTAGCTCCCAAGTTCCTTCTTACAAAATGTCTGAAATTTAAACAGGCATAAGGCAGGTAAGGGTTAAAGCTGAGCTTTAATGAAGGGATGTTGGTCCCCTAGAAACACAGGTAATTGACCTAGATGTGAGAAATACGTATGGTGTAATAGTAATTCAGAGCTGGCTGGAAGCACTTGGCCTCCAAGAATGAGTCAGTTTACAATTTACTGTTTGTTTTGTTCGTACCTATGTGAGATAGCTCAATAAAAAGTTACTCATCGAAACCAGAAGAGCTGTGGGTCTGGCGTCCTGCTCGCTGTGCCCTGAGTACCCAGCAGTGGTGTCGCCCTCCCTGTCACCGCAGTGCTCAGGCTGCAAAGGCAGGCACCAGTAGCGTGAGGTGGGTCAAGAGTTGCCCGCGTCATTCTGTGGCGTTCCTGCACGCCAGGCAGGAGGTGAACAACAACGCTATGTCTGGTGGTGGGAAAATTAATTAGTATAATGATTGGAAGTGGAATGGGGCCAAGAATCCACACCCATTTGTTCTTCACTAGCGGAAGATGTTTTGGCATCCCCAACAATTGCCACCAGTTCATTTCCATCAGAGCAATACCACTCAATACCGCATCTTCCCCCTTCATATGCATTAGTTAAAAGCTACAGTAAACCTGTCACATGATCACCCCCTGTAACCACCAAGATTCAGCATTTCAGCAGCACTTTTAATGATCAGAGCAAAAGAGACTGCTAGGGTGAACTCCTCCAGTGTATTATCCTTTATGTTACCCAGAGAGTGTCTGGGCAGTTCACAGATCACATTTCTACAGGATATCTCGGTTTAATCTTTAACAAACATCTCCATAGGGGATTCTCCTTGGATGCTTTCACCTCTCAGAGAAGCCAGGCAGGTTCATAGCCTTGCTGTCAAAGTAATTGTAAAAAGGCTGATGATGGAGCATAGGCTCTCAGCCCACCTCCCCTCCCCTTAAAACTGAGGGGGTGGGAGAGGCAGTTTTGACCCAGATTTTCAGGGGCAGCACAGGACAGGCCTTGAGCAGCGCATTACCCTGGCTCACCAGGCTAGACCGAGAGAGTAGGAAATCTGTTAGAGGCCCAGTTTCCTTTGGGATGGAGAAGGCTTTGCCTCCAAGAGCCAAGTGGGTTAGCTGGTTGGAAGCTCCCGAATCTCCTTGCTAGAAGTTAATCAGCCCCCTGTTTTTATCTGCTGTCACAACTGGTGAGGAATAGATTTGTTACACTGTGAGAGCATGAAATCAGTAAGGGTTAGTGACCAGAGTCACCCACAGTCTGCTTTTCAGCTCCAGTGTAGCAAACTGCATGAACCTGCACGTGTTCTCCTGCTGCCTGAGGTCGACCTGGCAGGACATGTTTTTTCAAGCTGCCCCTTCTAATTATGAAGCTGATGTTCTCAACACAAGGAAAAAAATAAATGATTCTTCGGAAGCCATAATTACCCAGCAAGCCCCTATTCACAGTACAATGAGTCTCAAGCTGGAGACTACAGGAATAGTAGCTGTGATTAGTCCCACTGCATGTGAAAAGGGGGAGTTCCTGGAGCTTTGGTAAGCTGGGGATCAGTCTTTCCCACTCCCCAGTTCTGCCAGGTGTCTCGGTGAGGTAGGTTTTCAGCATAAAGTCAATGTCTAGGGATCAGCCTCAGCTTTTCTTATGTTTCCACTTCCAGACATGAAATGTGCCCATGTGCTTTCCATTATACAGGTAGTAAAACCAGCTGCCATGGTGTATTGCATTTAATGCACATGTGTAGAACATCTGTTAGTGCACATCCAGTGTCTGTCCAGGACCATCAGCAAATTACAAGTGCATCAAGTCTTCTTGGAAGGTGTTAGAGCTTCTGCATGTCATCCTATGGCACGTGAGTGCTGCTTTAGCTAGACTGAAGCATGCCTGGAAATTCCTTACTCCACCACACAGCACATGCACAGTGGTCACGGATGACACATAGGCAAACCGAGAAAGTTCTCAAAATCTGTATGGTCCCCATTCCAGGCTGACGGGAGGATGCTCCTGGAAAAGCCCAGTTGGATGGCAGCCCTAAGGTGGCTCATGGGCCCACATCAGCTTCTGCTCTGGAGAGGAGACTGTTCTGCAGCTCCCTCCCTGCTTTAACTCACTTTCGGATGGACCTTGGAGGGCAGTGTCCCCAGGGATGCACAAAGGGAAGATGCTACTATTTAGTGACTCAACAAGGTGGCCATGGCACCTTCTCTGCACTGGCAGAAAGGCAATTTAAAAAGTCCGCTGTGAGCAGCCTCCAGGATGCTGCCTGCAATGAACATGGATGTGTTCAAGCATGCAAGAGGGAGAAATACAGGCTGGTGAAGGGAGGTTGGGGTGCTCAGAAATTCAGCCACCCCACTCCTCCTGGTCCCTGCGGATGTGACAGGGATCCCAGATACTGCAAGTTTGTGGTACTTTTCTACTCTGATTCAGCAACTTGCTAAAATGCGGGGTTCGGAGCTGAAGGGACGCCAGGTAGAGGTCTGCTTCCCCTCTAAACTTCACTCAGCCATTGCCGCAACTGCCCTTCAAGCTATGCCCAAGGACCCTCAGTCTGCAGCCTAGTTCCCCCTCTGGTCTTATGGCTGTTACTCACCTATGTTGATTTGTCCCTGTCCCTCAGCTGAAGATCCCCATAGGGACAATCCCTATTATTATTTGTCATCCTTAGGACATCACGGTATTGCTGAACACCCCAGAAATAAAGGAGAACAGAGATGCAAGGGTTTTTCCTTAAATATTTACTCATGTTTGTATCTTGTGGCGTGATGGTGTGGGCGCCAACCATCCCAAAGGTCAAAGCAACATCCCCCAAATATATACAGCAGTACAGATGTTGATTGACAGCTAAGCCCCCAGAGAGCAGCCCTATCCCATCCCTTCTCCTTGTTCTGGCTCAGCTTTCTTTGTGAAAAGCACAAGCAGAAAGCAGGTGGAGGTCCTGACCCACCGTCCTCTCAGAGCTGCAATCCAGGGCTGTAGGGAAGAAATATCCCCGCATGTTCTTGAACACAGAGTCATTCTTCCTCCAAAATGCTTGCTTGATTACCAACAGTTTGTTGCCCTTGCTCATCTTACCCTCCTGGAATAAGTTAAACAGCATTCCTCAATGAATAAAGAAATAAAAGGAAATAAAAAAAAAATCAGTGCTTTAGTAGCGAAGTCAAAAGAGTCCATGAAAATCACTCTCCTTTCTCCAGACTTCATTGTCTGCTCAAGTCTAGCCAGCAGGAAACGATCATATTCATACCAGTATTACTCCTTTCAAGCCCAAATTAAAAATAAAGCAGTAACCAAGAGGAGGCTTTTCAGAGCAAACCCTTTGCCTGGTTCTCACCACATTTCATGTAGAAGGATGGATTTCCTCTATACAGAAGCCATTTTCAGAGCCATCTCTCCCATGTCAGTTCACAGCAACAGAAAGTGAAAGACTTCTGCTATGGCTATGGAGAATTCAGCTCCAGGGAGTCTCATTTCCAGAGAGACAGATAAACAAAAAGCCACAAGACATCGGGAAAAATGGCTAATGACAGGAAAGTCAAAGAGGTAGATCCGTCACATTAGCAGTGAGCCCGGCGAGGGTTCGTGAAGCAGAGGGTAATGACAGCAGCCTACCACAGTCTGGAGAGGACAGATTGTGAAAGCAGGGCAAAAGAAACACACGAGGAAGTGTCTGAAGGGCTGCAAAGCCACAATTGTTACAGAGATGCTCTTGATTTCAGGGACACTGCTACTGTCCTTGTTCAGGTTTATTCAGGTCCTGAAGGGCTGTCTGCTAGAGCTGGAAATGTTTGGGGTGGAAGCAAAGGTGTAGAGGTTTAGAGAAAAGCCTTCTTGCACCTATTTCTCTGGCAGAGGGTTGCACTTACTGGTGCTGGAAGCCACCAGAGGGTGATGTCAGGGTCCAAGTTTTCCCATCTTTCCATCTCAGAGGGTGCTTGTGCTCACCTGGGCTGGGTGAAGGGTCTCCATGTTCCCCTGGTACCTTCCTGCTGGCTTGTCTGCCCAAGCAGAAGGGCTAGAGGGAGAAAATGCATCCAGTCAGATGGATCTCCTCAACCCCTGTGGTTTATTCCCTCTGGATCCATTGTCTGCTGCTGACTGCCTTGCTCTGGGGTTCTCAGTCCCTTAGGAGCCTCCTCCAGTCTGGCAAATCTCACAAGCCTGGTAAGTCCAGGTGTGGGCCCAGATGACAACACTGCCTGCTCAAAACATTGTCACTTAACTGTAACCTCCCCACCATCGTTCTTCCTGCCAGCCTGACCCTTTGCACCCTTTGACTAATTACAGTACTTTCCAATTTCCTGCAGGACACAAACAGAGCCCAAGGTCCTTGCTGCTGATTGACCCCTCCAGTCCTTTCCCAGCTCTTCCCCGTTGGGCTTGCAGTGAAGATGCAAGGAGCGAGAGGAGGAGGAGAGGACTCTGCATATTCAGCACTTGACCCTGCCTTTTCCCAGGCAGAAATTCAAATGGGACCTCTCTAGGAGGGGATCACAACATCTCCCCGGGGCATTCCTAGCTATTGTGGCTCCTCTCCTCTACCCCAGGCTATGTGTGTTTGTAGTTACCAAATGCAAATCACATTTCCCACCCTCCTGGCTGAATCTCTCACTCCACAAGATCCTTCCCCTGTTTTTTTTTTTTTTTTTTTTTTTTTTTTTCCTCACTAGCTCGTTTTGCAATGCTCTGCAGAGTTCACAGCCCCTCCCGGTTTCACCTCCCTCTGATCTGGTGAAGCACAATGAGGTGGCTATAGGGAAGGTATTTAAGCAATCCTCCTAATTGAGTACCTGCATCACCTCTCCCTTAGCCTGGCTCCTGACACAGAAACTGCAGCTGGTTTGCAGCCCGGAAGCTGAAGACTCCCTTTTCTGAGGAATGCTGGTGACTAACCCCTAATTGCATTTTAAAAGAAAAACTCAAGATAGCTTTTTGGCCTTCTGCAGCTGTGACGGAAGCCTTGCAGCTGTGCTTTACTGTCACTCTGGGAAGGCTAGATGTCAGCAGCCAGATCAAGTCAATGGCACATTAACAACTGATAATGATAGTTAACTCACTTGGTTAACTATGTGAGCACATGCTTCACCCCTGAACATTTCAACTTCCAGCTCCCAGGCTTGTCTGAAGCCACCTTTGACTCTCAGCTCTTATTCACTATTAATACAGAAACCTGGAGCACATTAAGTGGAGGGGACGGTTTACAATAAAAGCTCATGAATTGATTCCGTGACCCGGCAGAGGCTATTAAAAATGATTGAATGAATATGGAAATGAGTAATCATACAGCTGGACTCAGAGCTGAACGCGGCCAACTCTATTCAGTGCAAACCACAAATAAAGCAAGGCGCACGCAAAGCCACCAGAATCTCTAGGTCATGGTGTGAGCTGCAGGAATTTGCCCTAGGATTTCCATCACGTTTACCTGTCCTTGTGCTGTGGGTTCTCCTCAGGACCTGTGTACTTAGACTCATCCTTTCTCTCCAAAGGCTGCATGACCAGGAATCCCTTGTCCCACACACGCTCTTGGCCAGCTTCCATGCTAGGGGAGACGGGGGGCCATCAGAGCCCCCATCTCTGTCTCCCGCCTCCTTGCTGTTCACACACGCATGCTTTGCTAGTCCAGACAACATTCACAAAGATCAGAAGATAATCCAGGACTGCCTCGGTTTCCAGCCACCAGCGCTGAATCCCAGGAAGCCGGATTCCTTGCTGGCTGCTCGGAGTCCCAAGGAGGCAGGGAATAGAAACCTTCCAACAGGTTTTCCATATGTGCGTGGTAGCTGAGGCTGACAGATATCTGTAATTAAAGGCAAACCCGAGCCAATGGGCAGCAGAAAGAGTTAAAACTGAACTGGTCCCCTGCTGTGTGTAAGGGTACAGACTGGGCTTTATGGTCTCCTTACAGCCTTGCTTTCCCTGTGGCCAGCTGAGAAGGAGATGGAAGAAGGAGGTTGTCCTAGGAGACATGTCACAGAGAGGTATAGTATAATACATTTATTTAAAAAACACAGACCAGAATCCCACTTACATTAAGTAGAGAGACTAATGGTTCATCCTTATTTCTCAAGGGCCCTAGAGTCGTGTCCTCTCTCCAGGCCAGAGTGCCAGCACACCTGGTATTAATGGGGTGGAAGGAGTGGGCTGAAGACCTTAGCGATCTAGAAGAAGAGGCAGGAAGGACAAGCCATGAGTATGCCACATGTTGAGTGGGCTTCCACCTCCAACACAAGCCGAGAGGGCAGAAGCTACAGTGCTGCCGTGGCTGCCTTGTTAATACAAGGCTGCTAGGTGCAGTTTTGCTACGCTGCCCTGCTTCGGCAGCCTCTGGGACCACTCCTGTCCCTAGGTCTGTGTGCCTTAATCAGTCATCAGCGAGAGCAGCGGCAATCTCCGTGCAGGTCTTGGGGAGGATTCCTGAGTTCTGTCTCCTGGAGCAATAGCTAGTTCTGCCTGCGTCCAAGCCTGGTCTTCATTTCAGATGCGGAAAAAGGCAGTGGACCAGTATTTGCCCTGAGGAGGCACATTCAGTGGTGTTGGGTGAGCCCACAGGAGAAACCTGCCCCCACTGCCCATGACCCCCTTGCCCGAAGCAGCTTTCTTCCCCTGCAGCCTTCTCCCAACAGGCAACTCTCTCCCTCCCATCCATCACTCCTGGCTTTCAGGACACTGTCAGAAACCTCCTGCAAAGAGACAATGGCAGCCCAGGGTCCCCATTCACCCCTGGAGAAAAGGGGCTGTGCATGCAGAGTGATAAATGGTTTGTCCCCAGCTGGAGACAGAGGGCTGGACACTCCTGATCAGCTGCAGGAGAGCAGCTCTTTGTCTTGCTCTGGAGAGATGGAGCAGAGGTCGGCCTCCAGTCTTAGGCTCCCCGGCATCTCTCAGTTTGAGGTCTTCCATGGTAATGCGAAAGTCCAGGCTTCCCGCATAGCCCTCTTCTTGCCATAGCTCAGAGCATCCCTTGTGGTTGGCGTTTGGTCTCCAGCTGTGCCTCGGAGGATTCATCAGCACAAGAGTCCTCCTGCCTGCCCTGGCGCCTCTGGCATTATTTACAGACGTATCTCTCCACCTTCCTCTGACACTTCTTGCACACCACGTAGCAGCACCAGTGATACTTGCAGTGACACCGCTCCACCACCTCCTCCGTGTAGGCATTGTAGCCACGGCCACAGCACATCAGGTTGCAACTGTCACTGCCCACGGAGGTCTTGTTGCACTGCCTGCAGAAGAGGATG
Organism: Charadrius vociferus; assembly: GCF_000708025.1. Classification (NCBI taxonomy): domain Eukaryota; kingdom Metazoa; phylum Chordata; class Aves; order Charadriiformes; family Charadriidae; genus Charadrius; species Charadrius vociferus. The sequence continues at coordinate 40,128 of NW_009647735.1, read as the reverse complement.
CACAAGCGGGAGCTGAGGGAGCGTACCTGCCCACCCATGGTGGTGGTGCCGACCACAGCTATCTGCTCCAGCCTCCACCTAGAGCTTACGTGCCCATAGCAGGAGGCAGTGACGTGCAGGGGTCTGCTTGCAAACCAGGATTGATGTCACCTTGTGTTACTGTGACAGCGTTTGAGCAGCCGTAGCTGAGGTTGGGCACACTCATTCTGTATCACACTGCGGGCAGGAACTTCCCATGGAGAAGGAAGGGCAGATGGCTAGAACCAGGAACTTCTGCTACTGCTTAATCTAGCAGGGACTGCAAGTCACAGCCCCGAAGCAGCCCTGGCTCAGCCTTCAAACAAGGCTTTCCCATCCTTCTAAAAACTCCCTCCCGCCCTGCAATCACTCCAGAAAGGAGACATCTGGGAAGCACCACAGACTCCAAGGACTGCTGAACTGTTCTGGTTACTGGCAGGCAGCACCCAAAGGCTTGCAGGGAGAGGCGGTGTTTCCCTTTCTGACTCCTCACTGGATGGATCCTGTCTTGGAGAGTGGAGCTGATGGACTCTGTGAGGGCTCTCCCTTGCCCTCACACCTTCATAGCTCTGTAAGAACATCTGCCTTCCTAGCCTTGGGACTTTAAGATGCAAAGATTTCACAGCTGTCCCTGTGGTGTCCCCATCTAACAGGGGACTGCCTGTCCACACCAGCTTCCCAAAGCATGCTCCCAAACCCAATGGTACAGATACTCATGAAATGAGAGACTGAGTTGGAATGTATTTGCAGCATTTTCTTACCTATCCTGTGTCCCCAGAGACCCCAGGTGGAGATTCCGCGTGCAGTAGTCGGGAGAGTTGATGAGATAAACCAGATCTGTCTCTTTCACTGGTCTGATGTCTATTTCTTTAGGTATCAGCTGCTTCCTGGGGCCTATGAGCCGGTGGGTCACCTTGATGGCTGCCAGGTACTTGGACTTGAAGTCAGAGGCAATTTCATCCAGGTTTGGCAGTCCCTTCCAACAGGTCTTCACCGAACAGGAGCCTGAAACGCCATGGCATTTACACTTGGTATCCAGGGAGTCACTCAGCACCTGCAGAGGACAGAAAAACCAACAAATTTGCTTCTGCTTTCTCCTGGTACCCACCCTGCTGATTGATTTGCAAGAGCATCCACAGGAAGTCTCAAGAGATGAAAGAGCTCAGCTGCTTACTGCCACCTTTAAATGAATATAATAGGGCAATCAAGGACCCAGCCCTGCTTCATTCCCTTTGTGATAAGAACCTAACCCTTGGGGAACTCCCTGCTGGAGCTTGCAGTGGAGCTGGTGGCTTCCCTAGTCAACACTTGCGGATGCAGGATGGCCATGTCCTCACCTGGGGAACACGAGTGCCTGAAAGTGCAAAATCCTGCAGCTCTGGGCAGGGCTGGGCAGCCCAGCTGGAGTGGGGCAGGACGGGCCTTTGTTCCCGTGAGAGGGGTGGAAAGAAGTAGTGGTGCGAAGTGGCAAATATCTGGCCCTAGTTGTGGAAAGTGTGCAGGGAAGTTTGGGGGTGGGCTAGCAGTGGGGGGTGTCTCTGCAAACACGTGTAACTCCATTTTAACCGTTTAGTTGCCTCCTGACTTTAAGAACAGCATCCCAACAGCCTGGCCGGAGTCTACTGCCTTACATTAGGCACCTCTGCCCCCCCAGGCTGCTCTAAGGTGTGCTGGGCTGCAGCAAACCCTGGTGGGCACCATACCCACCTGCCGGCCCACCGCATTGTTGTGCAGATTCATGGCCTTGAGTGCTTGTGTCCCCAGCTTGCTGGATTTTAAGGGACTGTCAGCAAAAGCGGCACCAAGCTGGAGGCCGTAGCGCAGGTTGTCCCCACAGCCACCCCATCTGAAGTCTGGCCCGGGGACCTCCGAGGGGACAGAGCCACAGGAGCAGAGAGGGAGCTCTCCCGAGGTGCAGGCTTGGGCGATGGAGTGTGTGACGGCGGCGGCAGCCAGGGCATAGACGAAGGCCGATTCCCGGGTTCCTGGGAAGAAGAGGGGGAGATGTCCTTCTTCCCTGCCCAGCCAAACACTCCTCTCACAGATCTCACAATGCAAATGAGTGTGATGGGTTTTTTTTCTTGCAACAAGATAACACCAAGGCCCAACATCTTTCTTGTGCTGTATTTTTAACCTGTGCCACCCATTATATTATGCTGTCAGTATACAGCCTGTGTCCCCACCTCTTCCCCCTTTTTTTTGGAGCCTCGAGCAGCTGGTTTTGCTTGAAACGGAAGTTACTGTTTGTCATCTCCTACAGATCCAAGTTGCGTAGATTAACACCAGTATAATGGCAGCAAGTTTCTCCAAAATTGACACCCACCAACCGAACAGCAGCGCTGTACATTAAAGTGCTGCCTAAAGCGCTGCCGGCCTGGAAAGCTACAAGGGGCAGAAAGAGGAGTGTGAACACAGTGGATGAAGCATCCTTTACCTTTCAGCAGGTCAGGGCCAAAGCTGGGGGCCCGTTGGATGGAGGAGCAGTTCCACCTCATGTCTGCGAAGGTCTTCTGGCAGACGCTCTTGGTCTGGCGAGCAGCCCGGACGATGCTGTGCATGACCTCCAGGTTCCTGCGACACATCTGGAACTGGTCGGGCACGAGCCCGGCGAGCAGCCGGCAGTGGTGGCTTTCGTTCCAGGCCACCCCTCTGCCGCTCTCC
>NW_009647735.1:35024-37073 GCF_000708025.1 Charadrius vociferus | reverse complement strand
GAGGAGGATGGAGAGGGGGTTACAGCTGTTATTAGCTGCGACTGTCCCTGAAACTGCAGCTGGGAAGTGATGAAACTGCTGGAGCGGCTCTGCACCGTGGGGAGCCGAGGAGCATCAGGTCCGGCTTGTCACCCCACTAAGTACTCAGCTGCTGCATACCCCTTTCTGTCCCCACGAGGCGACACCATGCAACGGGCCCCGACACCGGAGCTGGGGCGTTCTCCACCTTTGGAGAGCCATCGGATCACAAAGTAAATACATGGCTCTGCTTAGCAGGTGAAAACTCATCCCTGTAACCGGCTGGCAGGAATCAGAAAGGGAGATTAGTGAAGGACAGAAGGGGTTGATATTAATTTCTGACTTTTTTCTTACGTGCTTTGCAAGAAGCTTTAAAAAATGAATTTTGACCCAGAAAGAGTGAAAGTCTCAGCCGTCTGCCTCCTCTGTCTCCAGAGCTTCATGAGGACAGCCAGGACTCTGCAATAACTAAGGCTCCAGATGTGTATGTGTCACTCAAGGGTGTGGACACTGGTCTCACCAGCCTGGAGAGGACCCAGCCAAAGGCTGTGCTGGGACTGATGCTGATTGAGTGTGGGGAAATCCTACCCCTAGACATCAGCTTCACGGCTTCAGCCCCAGCCCCTTTTACAGACAAACCACATTACTGACCCATCGTCTCAGTCAGGGCATTGGCAGCTGTTAGTGGGCTTCATAACTGCAGAGAAAGAGGGTGAGCAGCGCGGGACACGTGGAAGGGCTCTTGGCATGCAGCCTGCAAGCGTATTTCAAAGTAATTGGGTTAAAGCAACCTCTCCCTGCTGCAGGAAGGTGCAGGGCTGCGGAGCAAGGGCTCCCTCCGCTGCACTCTGCTCTACAGCCCTGCCCATGCAAACTTGAGAAACAGCCCTAAAACTGAACGCGCTCATTAGAAAACATGTGGTCAGAGCAGGATCTAACTCAGCATGGGGCTGTCTTTAGCCTGTCAGCGCTGAAAACCCCAGTCCATAGTTGGCATTGGGCTTTCTGTTGCCTTTAGCACCCCAAAGTGCACGGGGACAGGAGGGACAGCTAAAGGACTTTGCCTTGACTCTGTCGCTGGATTTTCTGGATCAGGACTAATGCTTTTGTCTGTACCGCTAATTCCAGGCTCCTGAAAACAGCACAACCAGGTTCCACAGCAATTTGCCTCTCCAGGCCAAGGAAATGAGCTTAACGTCCACCAGCTGTCTCACAGACAGCCCAGAGGGGAGTTTGCCTGGTGCTGTGGGCAAACTGATGCATGCACAGCCACGAGGCAGCACACGGCACAGGTATCGACTGCAGAAGTGCCAGTTTCATTGCAGGAACCAGATTACAGCTGGTAAAAATGATGCAGCTGGGGAAATGGTGCCTGCTTGGACAGGAGCTGGTTTGGTGTGACATTTCCATGGCTTGCACATGCTTGTCACAAGGTGTACTTTTCTGAATCTTTCCATTCTGTAAGTAGAAAAACAAAAGTGCAGCCTTGCTGCTGTGAAGACCTGCAGGAACCAGGTAGGCTGATATTTTCCCACAGTGAGAGGTGACATTTGAGATACAAATCCAGCTGACACCGACTTCTTTTGGAAACAGTCACAGGTTGAATACCTCTACTTTGGGCTTTCGCTTTCTCCTTCACTGTGCAACTTCCCTTCTCCCTGGAAGGTGGTTTCCCTCTACAGGACATAACTGGGTGGTTGGTTAGCATCCCCCCGTGACCTCCCTTTGACTTGCTATCATGTGCACTAAAACTAGGACACGCAGCTTGAATTGTTGACCTTCCCAAACCACTCCCTCGGGATGAAAAGGCCAAGGTACATTGTGCCGGAGCAATGGCCCATGAGGAAGGGTCCTGCTAGGAAAGCGCTGAGGTCACTCCCAAATCCCAAGCAGAGTTAGAAGGGGCTTAATTAAAGGACAGAGAGAAAAGAGACGCTGTATTCAGTGTCCCTGGAATCGGCTGGGTCTGATCCCATTAACCTTCCTCTCCCTGATGCCTGTGAACTGACACCAAAGGGCTCCAAAGTTACA
>NW_009647735.1:0-34996 GCF_000708025.1 Charadrius vociferus | reverse complement strand
GGAAAGAGAGAGGATAAAAGCAAATTTGCTGAGCTGCCCACCGGAGCGCACAGCTTGGATGTCTCTGCAGAGGGCATGTGAAGGCCAGCAAGCTCCATCCATGGGTTTCTGCTTCGGAGTGGTTTAAGCAGGAAGCCTGCCCTGCTCTGGACATCCCGCTGGCTGCATTGCCACTGGGAGAAAATCGGGACTGCTGGGCTGGGATTCCCTAGTTTAGGGCAAGAGGAGCCTTTCCTCACTGCAACCAGTACTTAGAGAATTGTCCCTGAGTATTTCAGGGTGGGAAATGCTTTCCCAGCTGCAGAAAGCAGAGTCCCTGTTGGAGAGGACCAGGGGATAACCCAAGTCTATATTCCCTAGACACCAAACCTTGTGTTTTGGTTTCTGCCTCTAAAATGAGGACTAAGCTGATTAAAATAACAACAATCTGCTTATTTTTATGGGATAAGATGAAACAAGAAGGTAGCAACACTCTCTCCTGTAGCACATGCTGCTCCCAATCCCTGCAGACAAAGCATCAGGTACAACAGAGACTTCCAGCACCTGTGGGACATCAGGGCAGGTCCTACCCCTCTGCTGCCCTCTCCAGCCCTGATTATTGCCCCACGGAGGAAGATGTAAGGGCAAGTCAGACACTAGTTAGTGCAGTGTGATCCCCAGCTGTGGGATGAGTGATCCCCAGCTGTGAGATGGGTAACTCACAGCCTGCAGGGAGGTCCAGCAGAGGCATCTGGGCAGACTTCATCCATCCGCAGGGGCGATGTGATCTGCTTGGCAACACACTGATCTCTGTGGGAAGAACATTCTGTGGGAGTGGGCTTGCCTGGGAAAGCCTGTCAGGAGGAGATGAAGGAGCATTGGGACATGCTGTGCTGTTTCAACTTGGGCAGTCCCTAGAGGAACTTTTACTCTCTAGGCTCCCGTATGGTCCCAGACACAATTCAAGCACCCTGACCATTTCCATAATGCAATTCACATTTTTCTCAGTTTTCTGCAAGGCCCCGGATTTTCAACCCAACTCAGCTGCTCCCTCATCAGCCCAAAGTCTCCTCCAGCATCCCTGCTATTTCAGGAAGCTGCTGTTTGTTTTGCGGTACCTGGGTCCTGGTATTGCTGTCCCACGTAAGATACTCTCTAGGCCATTCGCTCCAATCCTAGGTGGCACGTGCCAGAGATAAACCTGATCTCGGAACCTGGTCTGCTTCTACTAAGGGCTCTGCAATGAGAGATAGTTGCTGTTAAGTCTCTGGCATGATGGATTTTGCTTATACACATCACAGGACCCTGAGGATTGAGGTAGAAAAGCCTCACAAAGCAGTACCTGCTGTTGAGGCCAGGTACTGGTGCTGTGTGGGATGGGGTGACAGCACCCTGGGGCCCTGCCGCATGCAGCACGCCCAACAGCTTCGTGCTGCGAGACTCCTTAGGGCCTGGGGTAAAGCTGGGGTCCCTTGCCATGAAGTTATTTGTCATGTTTGGTGAAACTGAAGTCAGACGGGTCTCACCACAGCGACATAGTTCAGCTTTCACCTTTCTTGACTCAGTTCAGTCCTGCTGGTACTCACTGCACTCTGGAAGTCCCTGATATTTCTTTGACATCCCACCTTCCCAATCATGGCTTTTGCAGGTCCTGTTCTTACTTAGACCTGCAATCAGATACAGAGTCCACACTTCTCCCTTGTGCTAGCCCAAGCGCTCCTTTCACTCTAACCCCGAGGATTTTGATGTTATGAAATATTCTCTGTAAGTTCCCTTTTCAGCCTTGGGGAATGGGGAAATGCCTTGGGCCCTGAGGGGGACATTGCAGAGAAATTTGAACAGCTTCTGGAGGGATTAGAAATTTTCTGACCAGGAAAAGCTGCTTTTGTCAGTGTTGGGAGGTGCCTGGGTGCTTTTCTGGGCATCATGTGCTCAGAGGGCAGAGGGAGGGCAGTGGTTCACCAAGCACGTGCAAGGCAGGAATTGCCAAGCAAAGGCAATCCTGTGTGCAGGGCATGTCGAACCAGATACCTCCTTCTTCAGACTCCACCCAGAGGGGCACAGGGGCTCCAGAGGTTTCCAGTCTCTCCCAGTTACGGTCACTGCCCTGGACTCCTTTCCAGCAGGTGTTCTGCATCCAGCCTGCCAGGAACAGCTGGTTGTTGCTCCAAAGTGTCCCAGTGCCACATCTCTGTTGAAAGATGAGGTTTCAGTGGGAACACAGGCTCTGCTGGAGATGCTAATCCCTCTGGTGTGACTTCTAAGGTTATCTCTTCAGCTGCCTGGAACAGCCCCACACTGCCCAAGAAAAAGTGACCATCAGCACAACGAGACCCCGCAGAAGATTTCAGACGAGAGGGTCAGGAAGGTCAAGCAGTCCCCTAATCTCTTCTGACTGAGACACAAAGGTGGGCAAAGTGCAAACCCACCTCTGCACAGGTGGAGAGGGAGGAAGGTTTGGGGTTGCTCTCTAGGTGAAGCTGCTTTCCAGCTGGGTGGCCCCAGCACATACTGGTGCCTGAGGCTGTTCTCTCCAGGGCAGGACTTTGCACTCCCCACTGTTGAACACCCTCGTCCCCGCTGGCCGTAGGTGCTGTGGCATTCATACCACCAGTACCCACTATGGCCGGTGTAGGCTGAGCTTCAGGCGATGGACATCAGGGATGCCCGACCACCTGGGTGGGACATGGAGCATTGTCCGGCCATTGCCCGAGCTGTTCAGTCCAAAAGCGGGTCTGAGTGGGGTTAGAACTTTCCAAACCAAAATGGACCCATCCCCGGCACAAGGGGCTGATCCCTTCTCTGCTCTGCTCGGTGTCAGGCCCAGAAAGGAGAGGGGATATTGCCACCTTCTGGCCAGTGGTTTTGCTTTTAAGGGCCACCATCTGCCCTTTGGGTCCCTGGAGAACCTGCTTTCACCACGCTCCTGCCTGCCGCGTTGATGCTGGCAACTCTCACATTGCAGCAAGGCACTTTTTCCCCTATTAACCATATTGCTTTCAGGCAAATTCCTCAAGGTGTGGATGACATCTTAGTCTGGGAGTTGGAGGATCTCAGATGGGTTGCCATAGTCAGTACGTACTGGGGTCAGATGGCAGCTGGGAAGGCGAGAGCACCTGGTATCCCAAGAGTTTTAGGAAGAGCCATGAGCAACAGTCAGGAAAAGATGCTGGAGAGCAGCAATGAAGAAAGGACATATGTGAGGACAGTCTGGGAGGTGGAGGCATTTCCTAGCTTCACAGGTGCTGGAAGCCGTGACCAGTGCTGGGGCAGAGGGGCTTAGCACCACCCCATCCCCTTCTTTTGGGATGCGAAGTCACTATGGGAGCTGGACAAGGGCACAAGAAGCCAGTGCCAGCATAGGAACAGTGGCCAGCGATTTCTGATGCCAATCTCCTGCTTGAGCCTGCTGCCTCCTACAAAAGGTGATTTTCACCAATCCCTCTTCACAGAAGTTTTGCAATCACTGAGTAGTAGGAAAAAAAAAAAAAAAAAAAAGGCTTCCTTTTAAAGCAAAACCAATCTCCTTCATTTGATGTCAATTCCTCTTCTTAGCTCAATCCTTGAAATAACCACAGGGTAAGTGCTAAAAATACCCCTTCCCCTTCCGTGTCAGGCTCTTTCTTGGGGAAGCAGGAGGGCAGGAGGGGATTCCCAGCTCAGGAGAAAGGCTTCCCTTCCCCAGCCTGTCCGTGCTGGAGAGCCACCGCAGGGAGAAAGTGCAGCTGCGCTGCTGGGGGTTTGTCTGCAGGCACTAGGTGGATGGAAAGGCCAGAGAGGAGCAGGTGAGGAAACAGGGAAGAACATTGGAAAACGTCATCCCCCAACTGCCTGCCTGGTGTTGGCTGCCCTGGGGACGCAGCCAGGACAGGAAAGCTCAAGGAGGAGCTCACAGGAGGCAAGGAGAAGACCTGCTGCTACGTCAGGGCTTGCCTGCACACAGAGCTTGCTCCTGGGATTAAGCTAATTGCTAGGGGAACATCAAATAGTTGTCTGGGGTGGCCAAAGGTTTGTGTGTCCCACTATCAGGACTAGGACAGGGGCCAAAGCAAACGCCCACGAATGGTTCATGACCTGCGTAAGCACACGGGGACCCCTTCCCATGTTCCATCCTAGCTTGCAACAACTTGTGGCTTCCAGGCTCAGGAGAGGCAGCTTTGTATGAGCACCTTCCAGTGGTTCCCCTGCCATCAGCATGCCCTGTGTCCCCTCAAGCCCCTGGCAACTTCAGTCTTTCCCCACCCCACACTCACCTACCGACCAACCGCATGAGGAGCCACATCCTTTTGCCTGGGAGGCTGTGACAGCACCAGGTTGTGGTGATGGAGGCGGTGGTGGCACACTGTCATGTGGCATCGACGTCTTGGCGAGGAGGCAGGTCGTGTGCTCCAGCCAGCTCCCACCACATCCCAGAGCTTGTTGGTGGGGTCCCTGCTGCTGGTGGTTGCCTGGGAGCATCCTGTTCCCTCCGGAGGCTGGGGATGCTGGTGAGAGCCACCCTGGGTGCCAGGTAAATGTCCTACTGCAGAATGCTGCTTTCCTTCAGTGAAACAGTCCTCCTTCCTCTTTCCGATGTAGCGGTGGACTCAGTGACCTCACCATAGGATGGATACTAAGAAGCAGGCTGGGGGTGATGGGGACCTGCAAGAACTTGTTCCTGCCAGCTCATCTCCTCCAGAGCGGCTTATGCGTGGTGCTGCCTTCCAGCTTTGCCTGGCCCCATGGCTTCCCCCCCGCCATCACTGCGAGGCTGCTCCCATGAGTCTGCCTAGAGAAGTCCCAAATCTGGGACCAGGGATCGCGGGTCTGCACCTCCTTGTAGGTTCAAGCTGTATGGAAACAGAGCACCTGGTGACACTTCATGAGCTGCTGCGACCAGGGCTGCCGGCAGCCGTGGCAGCGTCCCATTGCAGGCAGCACACACCAGGGCAGCCCAAAACAGGCTCTGCAGTGCTCCATGTCCCCTGGGACAGCTGGGCAGGGGGATCCAGCTGCAGAACATATGTCAGCATCTGCACTCCCCCCACAGCAGCCGGGACCAGCCCGGGCAAGAGATGCTGCAGAGGGCAGTACGGGGCGTTGCAAGGCAGGGGAGATGCTGGGAGTTGCCTTCCCCATCTGTTCCCTGCCAGCCTCCTCTGGCTGAAGGTCTGCGTGCTGGGGGGCCGGTGGCAGGTCCCAGCCTGGCTGGAGCCCCTCAGAGAGGAAGACAATGCCATGAATAACACATCCGACCTCACTAACTAGTCTAGAAATAGCTGCTAGGGGAGTTTTGTTGAGTCACGCAGAAGAGGCTGTGGCAGTGAGTGATAATGGAAAGCAGCAGTGGAACAGCTCTACGAATGGGAGGGACAGGCGGCCTGATGTCCCGGAGGTGACACATGGGGATGAGCCACTGCCAACAGCCTCCTGCCCCATCCCAACACCGCAGAGCAAATGCCACGTTAGCTAGGAGCACGTGAAAGCCACCTGGCCGCGGGGAGCCGGGCTACGGTAAGAGGAGAGTGGTTTTTGAGATCAGCCTCATTTGGGAACACCTACTGCAGTAATATCAGCAAAAAATAAAAGAAATTATATCTTCAGTGGCTGTTCTGCCACTGTCTGGGCACTGAAGTGGACTCACCTGAGCTCTTCTGTTAGGTGAAAGCCAGGGCAGGACCTGCTGGGCAGAGGGAGGAAGAAAGCATTCCCTGCTGTGATGGCTTCACAGCCTAAAGCACATTGTCTTGCATTATCTTGAAAGTTGGGGAGATTTAGGCTAACCTATGCTCTGTCCAAACACAGGATGAGGAGACCTCTCCCCGCTCTGCCGGGCAGCGGCAGCTCGAGGAGGGATATCTGCCAGCCACCAACCAGGAAATTCTTCAGCTCTTGAAGCAGATGAAGCTCTGGCTCTCATCTCCATGGAGAGAAAGGGAAAAAATGAAAAAAAAAAAAGTCCTCTAATTCAAGTTAGTTGCAGACAAGGTAATTTCCACATGAGTTAGCAGAACAGCTAGTTGGAAATTTTTGATAAAATCTATTTTTCTTTGAAAATGCAGATCCAGTGAAATGTGAAGGCTTTCCACTGGAAAGAATGAGTTTTGCTGGATTTCTCAACTAGTTCTCTAGAAAATTTGTAAACGGTCACAATATTTCAACCACCAGTGCTCTTTTTCAGACCAAAATTTATACTCCTAGTGTCTTACAGCTTGACATGAAAAGGCAACATTTTTGGCATCATCACTTTATTTGTTTGAACTTCAATATTCTACAGATCTTTTACACTCATGTTGGATCAGGAAAAAGCTTGAGATGCCAAGTCATCCCTGGGATAAGGACACCATTTCCCCTAAACCGTGAGAAGCTCAGGCTGAGTGATGCAGAATGAAGGACATATCCCTCCCATTAACCCCAGTCAGTACCGCAGTGGGATTTGTCTTTACCTCGTGGGTAATTGGTGCTGATTTCTGCTGACAGGAATGCGGTGCGCAGGGGCAGGGTCCGGCCAACCCGGTCACACCTCGTTGTCCCCGGTGCCAGGACGAGCCCCGTGTGCTTGCCCCGTGCCCTGCTCCCAGCCAAGCTGAAGGCACGTTGCTTTTCGTGTCACTGGGAGAAGCAGGCATTGCCTTCGGCGCTGACGTGGATTTAGTTGTTCTTGTAGTACCTGCGAGACCACAACCTGGAATCCTGTTTTGCTTTGAAACAGGAAAGGAGATGAACATCAATAAAGATAACGACCTGACATGCGATTTCCCTGGCTCAGTTTCTGTACCTTCGCGACCCTTCTTCAGCCTCGGGTGCTCTCCAGGCTTTCTTGTCTTTATTTCGCTTACCTCCGCCTCCCCTGGGCTCTGGCAGCTTCCCTGTCCCTTAGCAAGGCCAGCCTCGCTATTCCACCCCTCTTACCCTAAGTTTTATGTGTCTTGGAGAGCCTTCCCTGCAGGCTGAAACCAGTGCTGTGATCCTTTCTCCTATTTTTAGTACATGCTTTAGCAGATGCTCTAATCCCCGGAGAAAACTTGGGCCATCAGCAGCCTGCTGTCCCCAAGCGCCACTGTCCCCGCACGGGTCAACCACCAGCTGCTGCTGGTCTGTGGGGACACGACACGACGTGCGTCAACAGCTCTGGATAAACATGGCTCGGGAGCACTCGGGAAGCCCAGGGCAGCGCCTGGCACTGATCGAGCGCCCGGCGGTACGTGGTGTCCCCGCCGGTCACCCAGCTTCGCATGGCTGCACGCCTCCAGCCCTCCGCCAGCCTTAATGCGAGGAGGACACCGGTGGGAGATGGTGAAGAAGCAGCACAAAGGGCAGGACATCTTATGGCGACAGGCATGGAAAGTACAGCCTGGGAGGGGGTTTAAATGAGGAACAGAGGCCACACAAAATGTACCAGAAACACCCACCAAAGGCAACAGCAGCATTTTGGGCTCTGGCCAGACAGCCCCGAAGAGTCTCCCTGTAATGTCACCAAGTGTCCAGGATGGGGAAGGAGGCTGGCACAGCTTTAGGGATGGGCTGAAGCCAGGCTGAGCTCACCCACCTGCTATCACGGTGCTTCGTGAGCACATCCCTGCCCCAGGGAGCTCCAGTGCCACCGAGGACAGGGGACCCTGCTGAGAAGTGCAGAAGCGATCAAGGGGGGCACAGCAGCTGCTGTGCCTGATGCCCAGAGCCCAGCTGGCTGCGTCTCCCTGGTGACATTAGCTGGGGCACACGCTGGAGCAGGGGATGGAGCCAGGGAGTGCCAGACCGGGAGGGGACGAGGGCTTGAGGTGGCAGCGGGAAGGTGGCTGGCATGCACCATGTCTTTGATGAACGAGAGGGACACAGGAGGAGGAGTGAAAAGGGGAAGGGTGTGTGTGGAAGCAGGATATCCAGCAAACAGCCACCCTCAAGAGGGAGGCTGGGTTGTCACCAGCAGCGCAGGCTGCCTGCTCGTCCCAAAGGTCCCTGCAGGGTGGTGACATGCAGCGCCAGGCTCTCCTGCCATGCCCTGGGCACTGGTCGCTCGCCATGACGAGGCGCAGAGTGCCAGATCAAAGGGAAACTGAGGCTGGGATGAAAACATGGGGCCATCAAAGGCACTGGAGGTCCCTCGGGAGCTGGATGCCCATCAAAGGCCAGGAAGCTGCAGCCCCAGAGGCAATGCGGGCAGCATGGGGAAGACATATGTTTTACAGCAAAAATGCCCTTTGCTTCACAATAAAACCACGATAAGCTTGAAAGGAAAAAAAGAAAAAAAAAAGAAAGTTAAGTAACTGGGATTTTAAGTGACTTCCAAGCTCTTCTGCTCTCACAGCCTCTGACCCAACAGGTGTGTGGACAAGTAGGTGGCCCAGGCCAGCTGGGGACTTTCAAGGTGGAATCAGAGATGTGAAATGTAAAAAGTTTCATTGCAGTCTTATTTTTATCCTTGCCCAGAGCTGGCCCCAGCCTTTTTGGTGCTTGTTGGGAAAAAAAGTGCTGTCCTGGGGGGTGCAGCACCACTCTGCCCTGTGAAGCTGGACATGTTGTGCCTGGGACAGATGGCTGGCTGTTGTGTGCAGACCACCAGCATCACACCACGACAACAGCCATCCTACATTGCCAGGGCATAAAATCGTCATAGAATCATCTGGGTTGGAAGTGACCTTTAAGATCATCGAGTCCAACTATCAACCCACCACTAAACCATGTCCCTAAACACCACGTCTCCCCACTTTTTAAAAACCTCCAGGGATGGTGATTCCACCACTTCCCTGGGAAGCTTGTTCCAATGTTTGGCAACCCTTTTGGTGAAGAAATTTTTCCTAATATCCAATCTAAACCTCCCCGGGCGCAACTTGAGGCCATTTCCTCTGGTCCTATTGCCTATTACTTGGGAGAAGAGACCGACCTCCCCCTCGCTACAACCTCCTTTCAGGTACTTGTAGAGAGCAATAAGGTCTCCCCTCAGCTTTCTTTTCTCCAGGCTAAACAACCCCAGTTCCCTCAGCTGCTTCTTATAAGACTTGTGCTCCAGACCCTTCATCAGCTTTGTTGTCGTTCTTCGGACACGCTCCAGAATCTCAATGTCTTTCTTGTAGTGAGGGGCCCAAAACTGAACACAGTATTCGAGGTGGGGCCTCAGCAGTTTTTTTTACCCAGCGAAGCATACACCCATCCAAGCCGTGATCAACCAGTTTCTCCAGGAGAATGCTGTGGGGAACAGTGTCAGTGCAGCCCACCATCCCCACTTAGCACCTTCTCCTGCCACCCTTCCTAGCTGGCGTCCCAGCCCACCCATATTAAACACTGGCTGTGTGTGGACTAGATGCTCTGAGGGTGCCAGATGCACCAAGGACCACGGCTCTGCCAGCACTTACCCCCTGTGATGGAGACTGAGCTGCTCCTGCCGCCACCAGCTTGGGAGTCCAGGCACTGAGGGTGGGACCATCCTGTACCCACCTCAAAGAGCTCGTGACCCAGCATGAGCCAGGGACAGCACAAGACTGGTTTTCTCTCATTCTCACTATCTCAGTGGGTGAGGACAGAGCAGATTTCCTTCCTGCACTTGCAGCAGTGCCTGGGGTCATTTTAGGCCCTGTCAACCTCACAGCATCGTTCAGATAACAGCTTGGTGGGAACAGGCAGAAGACAGGCACATAGGATGCTGCAGAAACCCCCTCTCACCCCCACAGTGTGACCCACCACTGCTAGAGCCACCAACAGGCACGATTCCCTGCCACTGCCCACTCCTGGCTGGGCTGGGAAGTGCCTTTGGGAGCAGGAGCAGGTATTTAACTGAGCTATTAAACCTATTTAAAAGGCAGATAGTGACTGCTGGGAAAGCTGTGAAACACTCAGGTGGCACCAATGGAGACAATTCTCTTTCCACAAGCTGAGCGTGATGGGTTCAGGGGGAGCAGATCAATCCAACCAGCCCAGGCCTTGTTTCTTGTCTTGGGTGATGAGAACCTATGATGGCAAGGCAGAAAACCCACCCAAAATTGCTTATAGAGTGTTTAATTTCTTGCACGGAACAAGAAAATGGGGCACCTTCCTTCTCAAGAAAGAGAGGTGGCCCAGAGACCACCTCTGCCCAGCCCAGAGCTCAGCACCAACCATGCTCCCTTTATTGGGTTTGCAAAACACACAGGATACACACCAGTGAGGGGAGGAGGTTTAAAATACAATAATATTATTAATATTAATAATAATTAGAGTTCTGACTGATTGCTACAGTTCTGCTCCCCATGGCTAGGCTACACTTTGGTGACGCTGTCTGCTAGTTTCACCTCAGCTGGCTCCTCTCTTTTGGGATGGTGGGGAAAGACCCCCACCCTGTTGCTGTGGAGTCCTGCACACCCCGGTGACTTCTGCCCTTTCTTCAGAAGGCAGCAAGCCACGGAGCTGAGAAAGAAAAGGCTCATCATGACCATGAGCAGAGCCAGAGAGCTAGTGCCCTTGGGACGTGGACAAAGCCACCAAGGACTGCTGGTTATCTTGGCTGAGAAGTTCCTGCTCTTGTCCTGGTAGGCACAGAGGGCTTCATCCAGGTCCTGCACACCCACGCCAGCTGCCCGCAGCATGTCCAGCCAGGCCAGTGAGCAACAGCTGAAGGGGTTTCCAGCGACAGACACGTCCTTCAGGCTGCGGGACCAGCTCACAAGCGCTGGCTTTTCCAACGTTAGCAGGTTGTTATGGCGAATGTCCAGGCTTTCCAGCGGGGAGCAGAAAAGACCTGTGGGCAAAACACTCAAATTATTGCCTGAGAGGTCCAAGACTTTGAGTGTGTCCAGGCAGGGGAGCTCTGCCTTGCTGTTGTCCATCTGGTTGCCCCTCAGAGAGAGTTTCTGCAGGGAGAACTCCAACCCCCCCAAGGCTTCCTTAGGCATGAACAAGTCCTTGTTCCCTGACAGGTCCAGGGAGAGCAGCGAGGTCTGGTTGAAGGCGTAGGGGTGCAGCCTGGTAATGTTGTTCTTGCAAAGGCTCAGATGCTTCAAGCGAGGCACATTGTAGAAGGGGGTGCACGTGCCTCCCGGTGCTGGCACGCGAGAGCCCCCTCCCGAATTCCCTCCCTGATCGCTCCCCTGGCTCTCGCAAGGCTGGAGGCTGTTGGAGCCTAGATCAACCGTTTCCAGCTGAGGCAGAGAATCAAAAAACCAGCGTGGCAGCACGCGGATGGCATTGCCGTGGAGGTCCAGCGAGTGCACAGAGAGGGTGGTGCGGTCCGGCAGTGCGGATGAGTGGTTGCTGGGCTCCGTGCCACCGGTGAGTGACTCCCCAACGACATCCTGGAGACAGTTCATAGCCAGGCTGAGGCTATGCAGAGAGCCCAGGCTGTGGAAGAAGGTAAATGGGAACAGCTGCAGCCGGTTATTGCTGAGATCCAAGTCAGTTATGTGTGTCAGCCCAGCCACGGTATGCAAGGTCCTATTAAACCTCTCCATCTCCTTGTAGGGCAGTACAAACTCCCCTGGATGGCGTGAGCCTGGGAGCAGGGAAGCAATAAGGTTGTTGGAGAGGTTTAAGTGTGTGAGATAATGGGCTTTGGGGAGCTCTGGAAAATAGAGGAGTCTGTTATGGCTCAAGTCGAGCACTTGAAGCAGGTAGGGCTCTGCTCCCTCCTCCGAGAGGAAGAGCTCCAGGGCGTTGTGGCTGAGATTTAAAACTCGCAGCTGCGTGAGGCTGAAGCCAGAGATACAGTGGAGGGAATTCAAAGCCAAGTTCACCACCTCCAGCTCTTTGAGAGTCTCAAAAGCTCCCTCCTCAATTTCCATGATGTAGTTGTTGCTGAGGTCGAGCTCGCGCAGCCGTGGCATGCTCCAGAAGATCCCTGCCGGCAGCCTGGTCATCTTATTCCTGGAGAGATTGAGGATCTGCAGCCTGGTGAGGTTGCTGACGTACCAGCCTGCCATGTGGCTCTCCAGGTTATTTGCTGACAGGTCCAGGACCTCTATATTCCTGAGCAGATGAAAGGCTCGCCCGTTAGCGAGGTAATTGCGGTCCAGGTGGTTTGATCCCAGGAGGAGAGAGCGTAGCTGGGGCAGCTGAGCCAGGGTTGGGGCTGACACAGTTTCCAGCTGGTTGAAGCACATGTCCAGGTACTCAAGCTGCCCAAACCCTGGCATGTAGCTGTCCGACAGGTTTTGGATGAAGTTGTTGGAGAGCTCAAGATACTTAACTCCTTGGCCAAGCTCCTTTGGAAACTTGCGCAGGCCAGCTCCTTTGCAAGACACCTTTGTGGGGCTCTACAGAGAGAGAGGATGCCATCAGCATCAGAGGGGCTACAAACCACTGCTGCAGCCAAGCCATCTGCTGTCTGAGATGGACATGAGCAACATGGAAATGAGCACTGCTCCCCCTTCCCAAGCCCAGGATGAGAAGGAGCTAGACCACAGAAAGCTGCTGCTCAGAGACAAAAAGCTTGTCCCCAGGGTTAAGGTGGACTTTCTGAGACCTGGCTAAGTTGTTTCTGATGGTGCAAGGAGGTGGCTCAGCCTCTGGCTCCACAGGCTGTTCTTCCGTGCATCCCAGCAAGCAAGATGGGCAGAAAAGTAGTGTAACCACTGAAGATGCAGCAGGATGGTGGGGCAAACCCAGCCTCTGGAGGGCACTGGGACAGCCCAGGGACTGGTCAAGAGCATCCCTGTCCTGTCTGGGCAGAGGAAGGGCACTGTCCTGGTGGGCTCCACCTTCCCTCTCCCTCCAAATTGGTTTCCTCTGCCAGTTTGGAGTTGGGAGCCTGGATGTGGAGCAGCTGGTTTCTGTCCCCACCCCACTCTGCCACATTCATGGTGGGGTGGGGGGACAGAAACCAGCTGCTCCACGTCCAGGCTTCCAACTGCCTTGCTAACATCCATGGCAGCTGTCTGAATCCCCATGGGACCCTGAGGTCCATCCTTCCTCTGCGCGAGCACCTTGAGCTGACACCCCCATGGCAGGGACTGCTGGAAGGTGCCACCAGCACGGCAGGGACATGGGAGCAGCCGGGAACTGGCTAGCGGGAGACCAGCTCAGAGACAGGAGAGCAGATGGAAGCTGGGAAGGTTAAAGAGATTGAGGCTGGAGGGAGGCGAGTGCCGGGGGGAGGAGATGCGCAGAGGGATGCTCGCAGCCCCGCTCGGACCCAGCCATGCTGCTGGGGCCATCCCAGTCCAGCGGCTCCGCGGAAAGCCGCCTTACCTGCTGGCACGGCGTGGACCTGAGCCTCACCTCCCCGTTAGACTGGGCTCTGAGAACAGACGGGAGCAGCCAGAGCAACAAGCATCCTCTTTCAGCCAGCCAGTGTTGGAACAACAGCATGTTGGGCTGCGGGCGCTGCCAACCCCGTCCCGCTCCTCCAGAGCGCTGTAGCAAGCTTGGCAGGAGCCGGGCTCTGTATAAATAGGCTTCAGGATGGGATGGGGGAAGGAGATAGTGCATGTGGGTGTTTGTAGCTACGGAAGTGGGAAAAGAAAGACATAAAATTGCGGAGGGGGAAAAACAGTGCAGAAAGCCACGGGAGTTCCCCTGCTTGGACATCCTCTTCCTCCAGCTTTGCCTGCCCTGCCTCAGGGCCAGGCTGCCAGCTCCCGCCGGGCAGCTGGAGCAGAGGACACCAGGAGCAGCCGGCGAGGGCTCTCCGGCCACCCGGAGCAGGATGCAGCCATCGGGGATCACCGCGGGACTCCCAGGGCCTCCGGGGCTGCAGGTGAGCTCGCCGCAGGAAGACAGAGCAAATTCCCCTCCCCATGGTGCCACAGCCCAGCCGAGGGGACTCTCCAAAGGCACCTGCCCCTCCTCAGGGAAAACAACAGCTCCCCGCGGTTTGCCACCCATTCCCAGCGGGATGTGCAGAGCTGGCATCTCCCTCCTCCTCCTCCTCCTCCGACCGCTGTGCTGCAAGTGCTGGGGTCCTCGGGGCCACGTCTCCCTGTCCCTGCCAGCCCCGGGGGACGGCTGCTGGGTCACCTCCTCACCCAGGGCAGGAAACAGACTGGGACTTTCCCTGCGGCAGCTCCAGGTGGTATCTGGAGCTCCACCCCACCCACAGGGATTTTTTTGGGGTGACATCTCCATGTCCCTGTGCCGCCCAGTGCTGACACACTCCCCGGGTACATGCTCCTCACACGCTTCATGGGGCGTTTGCAAAACACACACTTTTGGGGTTTTTGGCTCACTGTGGCCAATTTCGTTCCCATCCAAAGGAGCACCTCCAGGCTGCTGCACGATGCCCCATGGATGTGTTCTGCTGTAGTTTCAGCTGTAGAGCTGTTGCTCTAGTCCTAGATGTGTCTGGCAGAAAAAAATATATATTTTATATATGTAAAATATATAAATACATATATACACACACAGCTGGAAGATGAAGCAGCCTGGCTTCTGCTGCTGTTGCCCCTCACCCTCCTGAGAGCTGGCATGGTGGGGAGCACTTTGTCACCTCTGGGACGTGGGTTCAGCCTTGAGCCAGACCAACGTCATCTGCCAGCCAGGGCACGCACAGCGGCGGTGACAGCCAGCCGGGCTCAGCACAGAGGTCAGGGCCAGACTTTTAGGCTCATGCCCTCTCTGGTCACTGTGGTGGACCCGGGTTCTGGCAGCAGCCGGAGCCAGCGGCTGCTGTGAACAAACAGCCTGCTGTTGTTTTCGGAGATGCGGTGAGGATAGCACATCTGTGCAGATGTGAAATCCTGCAGGCTCCGGCCACGGAAACACCGACCTCTGGATGAACCTTTGCCTCCAGCGTCCCTTGTCTCCCATCAGCAGCTGAGTGCGGAGCCCCAAAAGAGGAAGGCGGCGCAGGGGAGGAACCGCACCGTGCGAGTGCTCTGGCCCTGGGGCTGCCTCGCCCGGGGAACCCCGGCCCTCTCCTCCCTGCATCCCAAATTGCTGGGCATGGGTCTGCACAGCAGGCACGACCGATGAAATCAGCTGAAAAGTCCCTAACTTTGATCAGGGACTTCTGCGGAGAATCCCTGGGCATTTGCATCCCAAGGTTGTGAACTCCCTTCGCAGGAGTGCCCGGCAGAGCGAGCCGCCTGCGGACCGAGAGCCGTCCAATGCACCCTGCAAACACCGAGAGGCTTTTCACGGACCGTGCCGAAGGCAGAGCGAACCGCAGAGCATGAACGGGAAGAGATTTCCTCCTCCGAATCGCAGGGCAGCCCGTGGTTCTTGCTGTGCCCCAGTCTCCAGAGTGGTCTGTTAAAGAGGGATGCCCCTGTTCCCCCCGAGGCTTTCACGTGAGAAATCTCCAAAGGATGGGAGGAATGAGCAACAGGACAGAGGCTCAGTAGAAGAGGGGATAAAGTCACTTGCCCAATGTCACAGCCATGCTGCAGGGTGACAGACACCTGCTCTCAGCCCAGGGGGGTAAGGAGGCAGAATGGTATCTGGTTATCTAAGTACATCGCATCTATTATTTCCTTCCCAATAACTGTGGTGACAGAAAAGCTGTTTTCTGTGCTCTCCCCTGACTGCAGAGACCAGCGGGGAGGTGGAACACAAATGCTGAGCAGCTCTGAGCCCGATGAGGGGACTAGTGCCTCTTGCATCAGCGGTGGTGGCCACAGCAGCTGTGTATCAAATACGCCCCGAAGGATGGAGAGATGCTTTGCCTTTCAGCTGGGTCCCATCACACAAGCGCAGTCAACATACTTTCCACAGAAACTCCTGGTTTGGCTGGGGAAGGAAGTCCCACCCAGAACACCGAGATCAGGAAAAAGCTTTATTTGCAAAGAAAATATTGACAATTTACATAAACTTACATCCTAATTTATATACATTATGTATATTTTATATACAGATAGTGTCTTGAATAAAGATGTTGAAGCACAAAACAGCATCAGTGTATCCCCCTGCAGCTCTAGCAGGTAACAGGGGGAGCTGTGTCTCTTCCCACAATTCCTCTCCCATTATGCTTTTATTGGGGAGTCCGAGAGGTCTCCTCCCAGCCTGGGAGTGAGGAACATGGGGTGGGTGTCGGGGGGTTCAGGCTTGTATGGGCACAGCAACAAAACGCAGCTGCAGTTGTCCCTTCCCCTTTCCCCCAAAGCCTGTGCCAGGACGGTCCGGGGCCAGGATGGGAGCCAGGGCAGGTGCCACCAGCCCGCAGCGAGTGGGAAGGACTCACCATGCTCCACCTCTTACTGCGAAGAGGGGAAGAAACATGGATGAGACAATGCACTTGGATCATCTCCCTCTCAAGGCAGCTCAGGTGCCCTTTTCTAAGCACCTAACATTGCTCAGATGATGCCAAGTCCTCCGATGGGGACAGGGGGTGGGAGACCACAACCGCTTACCTGGGTGAGAAGGGCACTGGTGGGAAGCAAAGGCCAGGTAGTTTTGGGTCGGGAGCCATGACTTAAAGCCTTGCCTGAAGGGAATCCTTCCCTCAAAAGAGTCCCTGAACACAACAGCTGATCTGGCTTCCCTATAAATTGTGACTGTCGAGAGGCACTTGGGAAGGAGAAGGGTTTCAGGTGATGTATTACATACCAACTAGGTGCTTGCTACGTTTCTGCAGCTGAAAGTTGAGCAGCAGAGCCAAGGCACGTAGGTAAGAGCAGAGGCAGCAAGTACCACAGGAGAGGAAGGCTGGCACATGGGAAGCCAGTGGTGAGTACTTTTGTGTCCACCATCTCCGATATGCAGATGTTTGTCTATAACTGAAGCAACTCCTTCTCAACCAGACTAGGAACTGACATACATCAAAATGCAAAGACATCAGTGGGTAAGACTGGAGGAAGGCCCTGTTTCTGCTGGAGTTTGTTAAAACCTCCCATACGCATCCTCCTCATGCTCCTCTCAGCTGCTTCCAGGCCTTTTCGGCTCCAGTTAAGGGGAACAGGCACCAAAGATGGTAGGACACCATCTGCAGAAGCATCGTACAGAAGAAGCTACACTACAGCCTAGGTGACCTGCACTGTAATACTTCATTAATGAGAACTTGTTGCCAGAGAGGCCAAAGGGTTTCAAGTATAAAGACTCTCCATGGCTGCTACAGGACTGGTGATCCACCTGCTCATCCCAGGAACGAACACAGCTCTCAATACCAAGGCCACCGGCAGTCAGGTATTCTCTGATCTCCGACTCCATGTCCAACTCCAACTCTGCGTCTCAAACTCAGCTACACCAAGCTCACACTTTGGTGTAACGCGAGCATCGGAAAAAGCCCGTTAGCACCTTCTGCTGCTTGTGATGAGGGAGGCAGGAACTGCTCCCTTCTGCTCTCCTCCCTCCCGCATCCCAGGCACACGCCAGAGAGGGAACCTGACAGCAGTGCATGCGGCTTTCACAGAGAGAAGGGATTCACCCTCTGCCTCCTCCCACCCGCAGCCATAGTCAGGAGCAAATCCCAGATCCTGCCAGTGGGGGAGAAGGAATGCAAACGCCATCCATCGCGGTCTCCCAAGTCATTGCGTTATTTATGCTTGCCCCTAAGTCTTGCTGGTCAGGCTGTATTCTAAAGCAATTCTGTTAATGATTTGCTTAATGTTCTCACTATACACAGTTGTCCTGATTCATTCTTGTCAGAGGAACATGTCCTTCTTAATCCATTTTAAAGGAAATAAACCACAAAGACTAGTTAAGTGAGCCTAAGGCTCTTGCTAGTCCAACATGTTAAGGCTAGAAAGGAGGAGAACATATTGAAAAAGAAATAGCAGGCAATTTTTCATGCAGCTATTTTACAAACTGCACGCCTCCTGTGAATAGCGAGGCTGTAGCCAAAGCTGGGTGCCCCCAAGAAATATTTATCTCCCAATAACTGCAATACTTGGCAAGTGAGATCACTCGCTACGGATGGGGAAAAGCGACGGAGCCAAGAATGCTTCAGCCAGGGTGGACCCTTCTGCGGTCAGATCAGTCGCTCCAGCATGGTGCTGAGACACGTCCGCTCCCACGTCCCTGCAGGTGACCACCCTGAGCCACCTCTGCTTGGAGATGGAGGTCATCACCAAGACATCGATTTAGGACTTGCCCCATTTGCTACATAGGCTGAGACTTCACTACCCTCTTTAGTTCTTAAAGAAAAAACATGCCCTGAAAAGAAATCCAGTTGAAAAACCAAACCAACACAACCAAGCACAAGCCAAGGCATGACACAAAAGAGCAATTAGTGCTTCAGCCTCTTCCTCAGCTCGAGCACATCTTATAGCTTTAGGTCTCCCCAGTTGAGGGGAGGTAACGGGAGAGAGTTGCTCAAGAAGCCAAAAGAAACAATAGCGTCCCAGCTCTTCTATTAGTCACCAGAAATCGAGTTATGACTAGACTCAGCAGGACTCAGAGAAAAGAAAAAGTGGTGACTTCATGCTGGACCAGACTTTTTAAATACAATTTTTTTTTGCTAGAGACTCTATCACCACTCATTAGAGCATTTTAGGTAGAAGGGTGTGAAAAGAAAAGGGGTGGGGGGAGAGAGGATAAAAACCGCATCTAAAAGCAGGACAGTTGCTATTAAAACAGAAAAAAAAAAAATTCCTGTTTGAATAATTTTATTCTTAAACATGACAAACTTCTTCAGAGTGTTTTCACAAGTACTTGTGTCTGCTCTACGCGGCTCGGTGAAGCCTGTAGAAATGTGTTCTGGTTTGCAAATTATTAATTAAAAAGACAAAAAAAAACCCCAACAAAACACAAATTGCTGTAACAGCAGCAGTACTTTAAGGCAGCCCCCGTTAGGGCAAGGTATACCTCTGGGGTCATGGCAGGAGCTGAAAGTAGCAGAGGCTCTGGAACCAGTAATCGGCATTTTCTTTGGGACTTTGTGATTTCTGGAATGTGGAGGCAGTTTCCTATCTGCAAAGCCTGCTCTATTAAGTATCCACCTTCCTCTCGCACTTACTGCTTTTGCAGCCTGCTTCCAAGCTCTAGGTAGAGGCACTTCGCCTTCTTCGCTCGCACTCCTGAGGATGAATGTAAACACCACTGACCCTGTCTTATTCATCTCCCTTCGCACCCCGTGGCCGTTCCAGTTCGAACTGGGAAGGCAGAAAACCAGAAACCCCCTTTCTTGCTTTCGTTAGCGTGCAGAAGCAGGAGTGCCTGGATAGGACAATTTGGACATTAGTCTTTCTTCTCCCGCTACCGCCTGGGATGCTCTTGCTAGTGCAACATAAAAGCAGAGACCCACACCACTCTCAACAAGCCTCGTGTGAAGATCACAGAGCAGAATATCAGTGCAGTAATACTTGAAATACTGAGACAAGGCAGACACAACAGCCTTTCTTCCTCACAACGCTTTTTCAACTAGCTTTTTGATCCAAGTCTCCATGCAAGTCACAGAAGACAATTGTGCTTCCTGCATTCACATATAGGAATAAATAGCTCTGGATCAGTTTTCTTTATGGCCGGATTACAGAACCCCCTGAAATACTGATACGCTTATGAACAGCAGCACTGTGCAGTTCTGTGAGTATCCTTGGACATGCCAAGTTCATCTAGGATGCTGGTGCATCTCCTAGGCGTATGGCCCCAAAGAAAGTTGTGTGCTTGCTCATGTTGATGGAGATGTCAGCATGGACCATTTTCACAGCAATCTTCTGCCTGGCTTTGAGGAGGCAGACCCCAGCTGTATAGCAGGTATTGAAGTTGGTCTTGCCGGTCTCAATACTCCGAGTGCATTGCAGAAAGGGCTTTTCATCCACCACCACCTCATAGCTGGCAAAATCTGTGAAGTTTATGTAGTATACCTGATGCGAAGCAGGAAGAAGAAAGGTATTAGGGAGTGTATTTGTGCACATGGAACAAGCCCACATTCCTTTCAGTGTGTACATATATGTTGCCTCTGCTAACGATCCCTTCCTTGGCCCTGGGACACCTATGCTCATGGGAGGTTGACTTGTCAGAGGCACAAAGAACCCCAAGCCAACCAGACAGGAGGAAACTCTGTATACCACTTCATACTAACGCAAGCATGCAAGCAGCCGTGAATTCACGTATCTAAGGCTGAGCTACAAATCCTCGCTTCAGACCCTGCTTTTTACAGGAAAAATTACAAACCTGCACAGGCCTAGTTACAAAAATGCGTAGACAACCCTACCTGCTACAAACAGCTTTTCATCCAACAAACAAACAGAAATATTTTAACTGAAGTCCTCTTTCACTTACCTGGCCAGTCCTGCTTTCTGGGTCCCATGAGCCTCCTTTAGTGCTGACATCAAAAATGCCCTAAGATGTACTGGGAGTTGCCACCTTTGTAACTGGACTTGAGGTGCTTTCAAAGGCATAAGCTATTACAGGGAAGACACTCTCCCAACCTCCACAGCTTGGAAGCAAATGACCTTATAGTGTTTGTACTGATT
Organism: Charadrius vociferus; assembly: GCF_000708025.1. NCBI lineage: Eukaryota > Metazoa > Chordata > Aves > Charadriiformes > Charadriidae > Charadrius > Charadrius vociferus. The sequence goes on along the minus strand of NW_009647735.1, from coordinate 14,783 downwards.
TAACTCGGATCTAGCGCCTAAGTCCATGACCCTGTTACTCGTTACTTAACCATCTCCCACACACTGATTCTGAAGAACTGCGAGATGCATGAGAAAGACCTGTCCAAGGAGAAGTCAGTCCCAGGGAGCTGCTTCTTCCTGATAGAAGCCAGCCAGCCATTTTGGATGCATCTGATAGTTCTTCTTAGTCTACATCCTGCGATCACAGAAGCACAGAAGCTACACAAGACTGAGCTTAGTCTACATCCTGCGATCACAGAAGCTACACAAGACTGAGACCCCTTTTTCCTTGATGGGCTTAGAAATGACAAAGGCTTCAGAGGCACAACATTGTGGCCAGCAATTAGCACTCAGGAAACAATTATGCTTTGGCCCACATAGAGTTATTTTTCCTGTCCCCATCCAAACCAGACACGTAACCAGTTCCATGGAAGAGCACCTAACTTGGCATCCACAGCCCACGTTATCTGACTTCGTACAGTCCCAGCAGGGCTGCCAACTGAACAGAGGCAAATCCTGAGCAGGAGGTAATATTAGAAGCCTGGAGCACGGTGGAAATTGCTTAATTGTGGTTGTCACACAGAAACCCTCTTGTCTTGCTAAAATCTGTCCCAGAACCTGGCCAGTTTTTCAGTCTGCAGGTGGGTGGACACCTGCATGCTCTGGAAGGGGAGAGCTTTGTAGCTCACACTCCAGATGGAGCTCAGCAATTCTGTCCAGAGATTTGCAAGACACTGGGAGCAGTGCGTTAAATGAGAGTCCGTCTCCTGCATTTTATTTGAATGGGGAGAGGAAATGATGTCTTAATTAGCTGTATACTAAATCATAATACAATAACGTATTACTTCGTTTAGCCCTTTTTACAGAAGCAGGTCTGTACATCCATCGTTGGTACCAACTAAAGCAGCAGCTGAGCCATCCCGCTGCACAGTGCGGTTGCTGGCGCATCGTGTCGGTCTGAAGCTACACGAAGAAGGTGGAAAAATGGAGTTACCTGGGCTGGAGTTTGGCCAAGCCACCTGGGGCCAAGAGTCCTATGCTTACAAAAAGTGACATGGCTTTGAAATGATCACTAGTTGTCAGGGTTTTGGTCTTACATCTCTTTTAAAGCACAGAGCCTAGCATCCTGCTGGGACCTTTGTTCTGCAAAGGAGGTTTAGATGGGCCGGTGAATGACTGCACAGACAATATGGAGCATTAAAAAAAGGCATTGGTGGCATGTGGGATCTGGCTGGGCATCTGCGCATGTGTTTCGGTAACTAATCTCTTGCAGCTGATGTCACGGCGAAACGTGTGACCTTGCACGTCAAAACTCTAACGTCTTCCTCCGACACACGTCTCCTAGAGCACGAAGCGGTTAAAAGTACATACAAGTTCTTGGCATTTGCTAGTTGTCTGGAGCCCTCTCGTGGTTCATGCAAGGCTTCCATTGGAACACAAGAATAGGAGTTAGGCCTAGGACCGTACTCACTTCTACCTGACTATAGATGAAGTATGTGCCGTCCACCAGTACCTCCAGCTCCCCACTGCGGGCATGCAGCTTAAACACCTTGGGGTTCATAGTGATGCGAGACCAGTCATTGAGGACTCCACCTGAAAGATCTCAGTATGAGAAAACGGCAGTCACTCAGTACCCGTCAGAATGAAAAGCGCAGGAGCACAGAAATACAGTGACATTGCAAGGTTTCATACACAACGGCTGGCACAGACTCACATTGAAAAGTCAAGTAACTCAGTAAGAAAATCCCAGAATTAAAGGCTACGGTGCGTTAGTTTGGACTCCTCTATAGCTCCAGTTACACCATCACTTGCTGGTGGACACTCATTTTGTTCAGCATGCAGCACAACTGATTTACATCTCTACTTGTCCTTGTCAAGAGTACTTCTCCTCATCCTTGAAAATAGCCGTATGGCCCTTTGTACTACACCACGTTCATTCCCAGCGCTGGATCCAGACTAGCTTGCCTCCTCCTGACACTAAGTTGAGCTTATTATCATATTTGAGTGTTTTACAGGCCTGAAAACATGCTTGCAGTATCACCCCCACTCCAGAGCAAAGACGCTCTGGCACATGCAAATCAATGCCAGTACTGTAAGGCATTTGCTATGTTTGCTTAACTCACCTGAGAGGCCAGGGGCTGATTTTTCACGCTATTTTTGTATGGTCAGCCACAGATCACAAATGACTTATCGCAGCTGTGATTATAAAAGCATTTCTACAACTCAGACGCCAGGCGCCTCATGAAGAGCATCTGCTCACAGCCCTTGTAAAAGCTTTGTTACTGGCAATTTCCCTGGTACCATGCAAGAAACTCTGCAGCAGAAGTAGGACCAGGGTCCAATTTTCCATGAAAGATCCTCAACTGATATCACCCAACCTTGAGACCATTAAACCTCTTCCTCTACTTTCCCTCTCTTTCATTCCCCTCCCTACACCTCTCTACCCAGTGTTTACACTAAACAAAGCGGACCTTCAGCAGTCTGCTGAAGACTACATCAACAGGTACATCCTTGAGGACCACAGCAAAGCTAGGATGAGAACGGTCATTCCTGTCCTTATGGGAACGGGACCAAACATGGCCAATCTGTCTGCCCCTGTCTCAGTGCTGCTGGGCAGGAAGACGTTCTCAGCAGTGGTGCCATGATACAGGCTTCACCCTCACTTTAAGCCTTGGGATCATCCCTAGAAGAAAACTACTCCTTGCAGCAGAAGAGACAACAGGATTACGGAAAAAATCGTGTGCAACTATGGGACTACACCATCTCTCAGGACATATCTGTGCATGGAGCCCAACTTGAGGTTACACAATTGATTTTAATTCTGGTATTCCTTAACTTCAACATTCTTGACTTTGTAACTCGCATTATTTTAACAAATGCTTTGTCATTACATTTCCTAGGCTTTTAAAAGCCAAAATAACAACAGAGCATGAAATTGCATCATGTCACACCACATTAACCCCTAACTGGGGTCCTCAGCACAGTTAGGGATTTATAGATCCATCACCCAATCCTCTGGCACTGGAGCCAATGGAATAACTGACATGAGTAGACCTCTGTTCTCTGGATGGGCCAACGAGCAGGTCCAGAGGACACACTTTGCTACGAGCCCAGAACAGAGCCATTCTCTGTAGGTGCCTTGCTTTATCAAACACTGTTCTCTTCCTCCCAGTCTTCACAGCTCCCTGCCCCCAGTTGCAAACCAGCCAGGCTGCGTTTTCTGCTGGCTGTCAGCTGGACAGCATTAATGGCTCACAGCAGCAGATTGTTCCCGAGCAGCAGGGAAGTACACTCACAGGGCAATTCCCACTCTTAGAGAGTAGTGTACGCTCTGTAAACATACAGGCTTCCCATTAATAAAGGGATAATTACTTTTTGAACATAAGCAAAACAGCATCTTTTCCCTCATATTGTTCCTAGGAACAGCCAGTTTCCTTTTTTGTTTTGGGGAGCTTTCCCCCACCCCGCTGCAAGCATACTTCCCTAACCATGAGAAATTTCAGCTCCCACGGCTCACGTCTGCTGAAAGAGAGAAATTGCCTTTCAACAGAGGCGGTGGCCAGCCCTCATCATCCCAGGCGTGGGGCAGAAGCTGGTGGACAGGGGTCCTGCAGCCCCATCTCTGCTGCACCAACCCGTGGGAGCTGCAGCCCTCCGGGTCCGGGACCGGGGTACGTGCAGCAGTGCTGCTGCCCGCGCTCCCCGGGGACCCGCACGTGGTGACTTAGGCATGGGACACGACAGCCAGCTCCTCTCCGGCACAGCCAGACATCGTGAGCAGGGAGGCAGCAGCTAATGAATGAGACCCAGCTGTTGGCAAGAAGAGCAGGAACTCGAGCTAGAAATCGGATAGGGAGCCGTGGAGGAAGGAGGAGAGCAGAGAGCTGCCTGTGGACGTGAAACGGCTCGGCAGGGCTTGGGCTTAAAGGCTGTTGGTGGGGGTAGAGATGCACAGGGGTCCGTGGAGGCTGCGTGTGTGCAGGCTCGCAGCGTAACGCAGGAGGAGCCAGTGGGTGAGCACCTCTGTGTCCTCGCACTACAGCTGTGCCTTCCCCTGCCATAAATTACCGGCAAAGCTGGAGAAAAGCACAGGCTAACGGGGCTGAGACAGGAAAAGAATACACTGAGGGCTTAGAATAGAGTGGGAAAGAAGGCTGGCCATCGAGGGGCTAAGGAAAACTGATGATACAACAGCAGGTTGTAGGAGGCACATCATATATATAGAGGTCAAGAAGGGAGATTGAGCGGGACAGAATTACTGGGAGTTACAGGATAGAGATAATCTGGGAGATAAATAGGAGCACAGGGGAAATGGGGATGGAGACTCAACAGAAGACTCCTGTAAAGGGGTCTGGGCAAGGCAAATCAGACCGTCACAGGGGGAGGCCAACAGCAGGGATAATCGGGGACCCACGTTACAAGACGGACTTAGACCCAGATACGAGGCTACGGGTACAGGATGGGCTCTTTTCAGTAACCACCAATATCATGAGATCCTTACCATTCTTCACTTGGATTGCTGAGCCTTGGCCTTGGAGGTGGACCACAGCTGGCTGCAAATGAGAATACAGGGATTTAAAATTAATGGGAAACACCGCATCCTTTTACAGTAACTCAACACACCTCCACAGCACTGGCAACCAGTACAGAGGCAGGACAATATCCTGAAATCATTAATGCTTTTCATAAATGAAAAAAGAAGATCAGAGCAGCTGACAACATCATGTTTAAGTACTGGAGAAGAGGTGAGAAGCCCAAGCCAGATTAACACGGCTCTCTTTTGAGCAATAAAAAGGGTAAGCTCTGGCAGTCACTCTGTATAGCTATGATTTAACATATGCAAGAAGGGGTGGGTTTTTTTCCGAGCTATACCACTGAGCACAACATTAGCAAACACAGCCAGTAATGTTTACAAAAATCCAGCCAAAGCTGGGTTTTTCCCTTGAAAGAGTATCAACCCACCTGGATGTCTCTGGAACCGGCCTTGTCTGTGGCACCTGCAAAATGCAATTTCACATCATTGAAGAGGAAGTTTGAAAGAGCTGCAGTAAACACTCCTATAAATAAAACTTCTCTTACCCCATAATAACCATTAAAGCCCCATTTTTTAACAGGAGGAGGGCAGTAACAGCAGTATGGGGTGTAGCTTAGTATTAAAAAGTACATAAACAAGAAAAAGAGCCATCCTAGTTTTTCCTATTTTATTCTTGCGTTTCTGTCTAACATCAATAAAATACCCCAACGTTATTCAACCAGTTTCCACTAGAAGGAAAAATTGCACAACCCTTTTCCTGATCGGTAGTGGCAATAAAGCCTCTTGGCTGCAAAGATTACAAGTTTCACTCCGCAGTAACTCAGGTCATTCATTGCATTCAAGCTACGTGCTGAAATCTCTTTTCTCCGAGAGCCAAATCTCTATTAAAGAGGAGATGCTTGTGGGCAGCGCTCTGGAGTGCTAAGGACCTCATGCTGCTCCAGGCCTCTGCTTTGGCAATTTCAGAGATATAAACTGAGAAGTCAACGACGTTTTCCTTTGACAGCCATGTGAGCTATAGGGTAATAGGCCTGATTTCTCTGAAGATACCTTTTTTAATACTAGACTGTTCATATATATATGTCTATATATATAAAACAAACAACACTGACGAGAACTTCCACTAATCTGCATTTTAGAGAGTTATTAAATCCAGGGATTTTAACAAAATAATTGGCACATGACTCTGTGGAGAAACAGTATGGTGCAGATACAAAGAAACAAAGAAAAATGAAACCAAAATCTGCAGGAGAAACCCATATTTTCATCTGGCTGGTACGGGAGGCAAGCTGCAGGTCCTGGGCTGGCTCAGTGGTTGTGCTAAGCATCAGCCTTCCCCGCCCGGCCGCAAAGCCAGGCTTTGCGTCAGCTTAAGGGGATTTACCACAAACACCGAGTCGCTGCCGGGGAAAGCCACCTTGCAGCCAGTTTGCCCACACAGAAATCGGTCACCGGCAGACTTCAGTAGGATGCTTAAAAGCAACTGAGGCTCTGCAGGTCTGCATCCTCCTCTGCATCTGCTGCATCCTCCTCCGACAGGCACCACCTCGCCCACGGCATCGCACCCTAACCCACCGCTGCTGGGCTCCCACCGCACAGCCCATGGGACTGCAGAACTGCTGCTGCTCCTCTTGCTCCCCCATGGGCGCAAGGATGAGCCCAGAAATACCCGAGTCCTACTCAAGGATGCTGCACCATCGCATTCAGACCCTACGCTGTCTTCAGATGCAAACCTGGAGCTTATTTATTTAATTGCACAGCAATGCTGCCACTGTGGCATCTCCTGTGCCCCCCTCCCCGCTGTCCAAGGGCTCTGAGCAGAGAAGGGGACAAACCGATTACCTGAGGGGCCCTGCAGTCCAGGTGGTCCCTGAGGGCCCGGTGGGCCAGGGGGGCCAGGCGGTCCCATGACGGTTGTGCCAGGAATCCCTGGGATGCCGGGAATGCCGGGGGGACCCTGGGGTCCAGGAGGACCTGGTGGCCCTTGGGGACCATTGGGCCCTGGAGGACCAGCCTTCTTACCTGAAAAATAGATGGTCAAACGTTAGCTTCTCCACACACTGAGTATGGGATGGTCTTTTACCCACAGGATAGTCCTGGCAACAAGGAAAGCAGAAGACTGGGGATGGTTCATTGCTGGCCGGAGAGCAGGGATAAAGGGGAGCACCCAGCCAGCTGGGGTGGGGGTCCCACGGCTCCACACCATGAGAACAACACTGCTGGCAGGGCAGAAGTAGGTTGCCAGCTTGCAGGCTCCTTCCAGCATACGTAATTACATTTAAATGAGGCACGTGGACTCCCCGAGGCCTCCCAAGAGATGGAGGCTGGCACCGCTGCTGGGCTCCCACCGCACAGCCCATGGGACTGCAGAACTGCTGCTGCTCCTCTTGCTCCCCCATGGGCGCAAGGATGAGCCCAGAAATACCCGAGTCCTACTCAAGGATGCTGCACCATCGCATTCAGACCCTACGCTGTCTTCAGATGCAAACCTGGAGCTTATTTATTTAATTGCACAGCAATGCTGCCACTGTGGCATCTCCTGTGCCCCCCTCCCCGCTGTCCAAGGGCTCTGAGCAGAGAAGGGGACAAACCGATTACCTGAGGGGCCCTGCAGTCCAGGTGGTCCCTGAGGGCCCGGTGGGCCAGGGGGGCCAGGCGGTCCCATGACGGTTGTGCCAGGAATCCCTGGGATGCCGGGAATGCCGGGGGGACCCTGGGGTCCAGGAGGACCTGGTGGCCCTTGGGGACCATTGGGCCCTGGAGGACCAGCCTTCTTACCTGAAAAATAGATGGTCAAACGTTAGCTTCTCCACACACTGAGTATGGGATGGTCTTTTACCCACAGGATAGTCCTGGCAACAAGGAAAGCAGAAGACTGGGGATGGTTCATTGCTGGCCGGAGAGCAGGGATAAAGGGGAGCACCCAGCCAGCTGGGGTGGGGGTCCCACGGCTCCACACCATGAGAACAACACTGCTGGCAGGGCAGAAGTAGGTTGCCAGCTTGCAGGCTCCTTCCAGCATACGTAATTACATTTAAATGAGGCACGTGGACTCCCCGAGGCCTCCCAAGAGATGGAGGCTGGGACGGTGTCTGCCCCAGAGCTGTGGCCGCAGCCCTCCCCTGGCCACTCTGCTCTGGGTGCAGGGCTGGGAGGTCCCACAGCCCTCAAAGGCAGCGTGCCCGAGAGCTGGTCGTACCCCTACGGCAAGGTTAGGATGCTCCCTTAGACCAACGGCGCGCTGCAGTGCAACACCATGAAAGCTGGAGCATCAAAAGTTGAGATGAACCACTCTGCAGTTTCTCAGTTTTCCGTTTTTTGCCTTTTTTTTTTTTTTAAACTGAAAACAGTTGCAATCTTTTCTACCTGCTGTACACGTATGCATTAGCATGTAATCCCCACGGCTCGATCTCCTGTCGGAGGGAGAGAGGTGCCTCCAGAGGGCAGTTCAGAGCTGAACTTCAGCTCCTCACCACCAGCTGCAGAGCGCCCAGGGCGATACAGGAGGCATCCCCACCAAGCGGCACACTTCTGTGGTGCGATGAGGATGCGCTTAACACGCACGAAGGACTTAAGATGCTGCAATGCCTCAAAATACTTAAATGTGCGTTTTGGGCTTCGGATGGAGGGGTAAGGGAAGGACGAACCCAACCAGGAGTATGAAAGCACTGAAGAATTGCCATGATCCTCAAACACATCTCACCACGCCGGCCCAGGAAAAGAAACAGCACAACCATGTACGCGAAGGCTTCTATCGGGTATATACATGGTGGACTGAAATAAGGTCTGCAGGGAAAGGCTGACCTGTGCTCTCCTGGTTTTCCAGATCCCTGATAGAAATTATGTTCTTTTGATGTAGTTTTTAAAATGCAAGTTTGTAACAGCTTTTATGCCAAAGAGCTTTAATTAAGTTAGCAAAATTGCTTCAATTGCTGAAACAAAGTCTGCTGTAGGACAGAATTAAATACTTGTTTAGATGACAGCAGCAGTTAGGATATGAAATAACAGTGATTGGAAAGGTTTCTGAGTTATGTACTTGTTTCTCTGCTAAATATCCATCTTTGTCATGGAACAAAACTATGAGGAAAACCCAATCTATTTTAGTTAGCACAGAAGTGGAAAACTCTAGATGGCCACTAGCCACAAACAAGGGCACATGGAAATCAGTGCAGGACAACTGTGTGGTTTAGTTTCAATGTGCAGAAAGCAAAGTTAAAGTAAGCATGGATGATTACAGTAATACTGGTATCCTACAAAAATGGGGCAAAGGCTTAAGGGGACAAATCATTCGCAGCAGTATTTCTGCCCAGATTAGTAGCAGTGCCTTCAAATCTGAGCTGGCAACAAGCCAGCCTTCCTCTAATCCAGCAATTCTCCTCCTCCTCGGGATAATGACATGCTTTGGAAATTACCACCTTGCATCAAACCCCTTACCCAGCTCCCCTCAAGCACACTTACTAAGTTCTTTTCACTCACATCCCCTCCGATCTAGGCCATCCGAACCAAGGATCATACGCAGGAAGTCAGGGATCCTGCTGCTGTCACTCCTTGCTTTCCTTCCCAAGAGGGATACGCATTACAGCTGGTTTAACTAATTTGTCTCAGAAATCTGGTCTGCTACTAAATGAGCTGCTAGTTTAGCAGTAAAACAATTGCACATAATTCTGATGCCGCACAGGGACACTCATTTTCTGTGCATTCTCGCTCCTTCAAGTACTTTCAACTACTTTTCTGCATTAATGGAACCTCACTCATTAAATCACAAGGCAAACAAATAGATATTCAGTAAGTATAAAGCTCTCGATTCATCTTCTAACTGAGGGGACCCCAGCAGGAGCAGCTCTCCAGGGAGGGTCTCCAGCACCCAATTCCCAGCGTGCCAAGTCCCCATCTTTACCCACATGCACCAGGCAGGCTCCAAAACTCAAAGCAGGCAGAACCAGTAAGTTTTCCTTAATCATCATTCGCCAAACAATAAGCTCTAACTCTAAAAAAAATTGAATGTGACAATACCATAAAATTGAACTATTTTATACAGAGCTACAGCTGTATATAATACAGCTCTACGAGATCCCCCTGCTACTCCAGGGTTGCTATGAATACCACAGTCATCATTTGTTATTAGTTCGGCTCATTTAACACGGGTTTAGGGTTTCAGAGTTTTGTTAGGACAAACTTCTCACACATAAAATTTTATGCTGCTTTTGAGAGTAAATATAAACTAAGTTTCTAACTGTGGCCTGTCTCAACCTCTCAGCTGTAAATTTCGAGTTTGTATCCGAGGATTAAAAGCGATTTGACGTGCTATTAAAGTAGCACAGACACGCAAAGTTCGGCTGCTCTTGCTGCCGCAGGTCGCGACGGTGGGCTGGAGCCCAGGCTACGTACTGACACGTGCGGGAAGATCTCCCGAGGGGCACAGCAAAGTGCAGAACAGCTAATTTTTCTGTTAATTAAATATACATTAGGTGCAATAGGTAGTAAGCAGAGAGCTGACACTGCGCCTGCCACTGCTTTGCTGCACAGGCTCGGCCGTGAGCACGGGCTGCGTGTCCATGCCTGGATGAGCCCCTCGACAGATGGAGCTCCCCGGGCTTCGGAGGCAGCGCGACCCTGAGCTGTGCACAGTTTCTGTGCTTCTCCTAACCTACAACCCACTGCAAGCACGCACTGCAGTTTTTAAAACATGCACAGAAGCGTTTTGATGGTTACACGGAGCAAAAAAGGGTAATCTGACTGTGTTTCCCTGAAATCAAGACTGCAGCATATTGACTCACTCAGGTTCCTGGTAGCAAGTAAGCGTATGACCGTAAGCATTCCCCAGCAGTCCTACACAAGCAAGGACGGCATCAGACACCCCATGGAAACACACAAACCCCAAGTCACAACAACTCATCAATAGGCATTTTAAAAAATGCCCAATTACCCACTGCAAACAGCTTGAGGAACATAAGCAAGTCAGACAAAATACCCGTGGGCTGACTAACACTCCGAATGCACACATAAAATAATACTTCTGGGGTTAATACACAACCAGAAGTAAGATGCCAAGCCTGTCTACGCTGACTACCTACAGGCTGCCCAGAGAGGTGGTGGAGTCTCCCACTCTGGAGACATTCCGAACCTGCCTGGACGCCGTTCTGTGCAACTGCTGTAGGTGACCCTGCGCGGGCAGGGGGGTTGGACTGGATGAGCTCCAGAGGTCCCTTCCAACCCTGACCATTCTGTGATTCTGTGACTTTAGTAGGTCTGAAGGAGACCCCAGCCTGCAGCAAGATGCACGGCAGGACAGGGATGAAAGCTAAAGCTGTTTCGGCAGAGATGGTCTGGCAAACAGCAAGTGGCTCCCAATAGCTGGGACGTGACTCAACTCCACTCAACTATTTAATTATAACATCTTCAGAATTACCTCTATACAACATAATTATCTCCCTTTATCTTTTAAGGAAGGCTTTAAGGAGCACCGATGCTCCCCCACTGTCATGCAGTCCTGCCATGGCGATGCGGGAGCAGGAGAGCAACGTGTGGTCTGTGGTGTAGGACCACGCGCCGCGTTAATCCCTGCCCTTCCTGGAGAGGGAACCTGTTGTTGGTTTCTCCTTCATGTTGGCTAAAGAGAATTCATAGCTGGGTAACACAGGCACAGAAAAGAAAATTAAATTAAAACTCAAACTTACCCTTTTTCTTGTTTTTAACTGAACTCGGACCTACAAAGAAAAAGAAAGACAACTCATGAAATTCAGTGATCATTTCATTTTCGAAAATCCTCACTGCCACCAACACCCACCGACCTGGAGGGTGCCTCTCCAGAGCTGGAAAAAATCGGTAACAAAACCGGTAAGCCAAAGATGTAGAGTCTTCTGTTTTCTACAAACAATTGCTGTGAAGGTGTAACGATTTCACCAGCACCCAGATCTGCTTTACCCTCTCTCAAACTACCAACCCGTGGCTGGTATAACGCAGGCGAGTGAGTTTTGGTGGGCAGCTCCCCCCCTTATTGCAAAGATGAGTTAAACCATCTGCTTGTGGCCAACAGCAAAGCTCAGGTGACAGATGCTCTTCAACCTTGAGCCACAGCTTTGATTTCGGGTACCAGCTTAGTTCCAGCTCTGCTGAACACTGCTCAGAGTCTCACCACACGCATCCCCTGAAGTCGCTGACAGAAGTACGGCATGTCAAACCTTCAGAGAGCAGAAATCCTGAGACTCAATAGAAACCATTTAAAAATACGATCCCTACACAGCGGATTATTTTTCAAGTGGACAACGGCTGCATTTGTGGCTGATGCAGCCATACATGAAATTTCTCCGTTAGCTTGAAATCGCCAAGCTTAACGTTTAAAGCTAACACATTTTCCTTCTCAATGAGGACAGGTTAGAAGAAAGTTAGCATGACTCAGCTCTCAGCTGAGAGCAGTAACCCAAATACTTACAAGCCAAGTTGTTTAAAAATAATAATAAAATACTAAAAAAAAAACAAAAGCAAAGAATTAGTATGAACTGGGTTATTTAAACAATGGGAATACCAGCCTCCCCGGCAAGAAGTGAAAATATTTATAGTGAAGCTGAGAAACTACATGACTTTTTGAGCAGAAGCTGAAGTGTGAAACATGTTCCATTGCTTCCTCAAAAATTAATCAGGGATAGGAATGAACTGCAAAAATCCCCAAATATTCCCTTGCCGTTCATCAGAGAAATCCCTCTAAAACCTGGGTTTAAACACACATCAAAGCCTGAAATCACCTTTAACTGGGATACGGTTATAATGAATAGAAGATAACAAGGTTACTTTGAGTCAGCACTGGTAGAGAAAGAAAAATTACCAATTAGTACAGAAGTGCCACATCCCCATGGCCTTTTAGAGCAAAGATGAGAGGACCAGAGAAATACCCAGTGACCTTACTGATGACTTTTCAACAGGAATATTAAGTTGCCTACATTATGCTGTTGGGTCACGGGAAAATTACGGTATTATCTCATTCATTAATTCTGCTGATTTACTGTTTTTTTACTAATCCATATATTCACAGTATTAAAACATGTAGATAGGACAAGATGTAGGTTTCCAACAGTGCCAGTCCCAGTATCTTGCCAGAGAGCAACACTGAAGCCAACCAGCAGGTCCACCACCAGCAGATGAACTGCAAAACCTTTTACGTTTGGCAAACACCGACAGGCTCTTCTTTTTGCATCTTCTGCGCTCCTGCGATGCAGAATGAGCCGCGATCACGCCAGTGATCTCCACCAGCCCTCATCTTAGGCACCAGCTACTCAATAACATTTTCAGTGAAGAGAAAAAAATTGTCTGGGGGACATAATTAAAAAAAACCAACCACCCAATCAACCCAACACAGCAAGCAAAATGCGAGTACTGCGTATGTGTCTCCTCAGACCTCGGAGTCACGAGAGTTTATTTCATGTTATATATATCACACCATTAGCGCTATAACCAGAGTGAAAGTACAAATAGCTGCGGCGAGCCAAACACATTTGAAATGGATGGAACCAATTAGCTTCAAAGATGAATGGGAGGAATGAGAACCACATGCGATGTCAATGTTCACAGTCTATATTACAACACACGCATCTGTTCCAGGCACGGCAGAGAGAGATGTTACGGCTGTGCAAGTGAATCTTTCGACAAACACAAAAATACTTCTGACATGAAAAAAAACACAATATTATTAGCCTTGGGAGCTTCTGAGTCGCTGGGGTTTGCATCTGTTCGTCTCCCAATAGGAGGGGTGGATAATTTAATTGTAGCAGGGAGCCATAAGGTTCATCCAATACACCAGAAGACAGAATTTTCCTCATTTTTTCTCAAAATGGCAAACTCATCAGATCTTTCTCCATTTAGTCTAAAATGGTAACAGAGTCTCTTACCGAGTTTGGGAAGCAGAGTTCCAGCAAAATAACAGATCAATATTCCCTTCAATGCAAAAGGTGCTGAGGCACAAAGCTGGAACACTTCACTTGCTATGCACGGGCCCAACACATGGGTGCAGAGGAGAAAAACCCCAAACCTTTCTGGCGTGCTCTTCTGAGGCAACACCCCAATATTTAAGCAATAAAGCCCTTTAAATGCTGCAGTGATTGAATGCATTATGACCCACTGGTTATCTGTTAGTTGATGGAGGAGGTTGAATACCTACAAGTTAGGCAAGCCTAAGTCTTTCCAAGAGTCCTCTCCTCCACCGTTAATCTCACCATCCCAGTCCTCCTGAAGAGAGGTTCCCAGTCTCAAAGCCTTTCCCACTACCCACATTTATTTAGTGTAGTTTCATGGAGGCCATTAGATGACTTGATTCCAAGGAAGGTCTGTGAGAAGATACTTTTTTTCACTCCAAGATGCAGACTATAAGCATATGCATTACGTTCCTCCACAGTATCAAAAGCCTTATAAAAAAAACCAAGTTACAGGATATCTACTGCTGCTCCGGAGTCCACAAGACCTGCCATCTTCTTGTAGAAGGAAATTGGTTTGACTTGAAGAATTCTCCACCAATCAACGCTGTCTGCTATCGCTCTCATCTCTGCTTTCAGGGGCTTCACTGCAGTTGATTTGAGGATTTATTCCAGTCCTGGTGGGATCTGAGAGTAACCCGACCGGTTAGCTGTTCCCCAGCACCTCTTTTCCCTTTGTTAGAAACATAACCTCGAGTTTGCTTTTCTGCAGTTTTCTGGCATTACCTCTGTTCCTCATGAATTCCTTGAGGTATCTGTTATGAACTTACTAGAGATCAAGCTCATGCTCTTGACTGCTGGTATTAAATGCGACGGCTACCCAAGCATAGCTATTTTCTCCATATGTGCTTGTGCTCGACTTTTGTACTTCTTCCTACTAATCCCACCTATCTCCCACCTCCTTTCCGCGTGCTGTCTGCTCATGTTTGAGGTCAAACCAGACCTCAGACCTAGGGAAGTCCATCCCCTTCTACATTTCCTGTCTTTCATCTGAAATTAAATTTATGCTTATGCTTTAATCCGTCCTTGAAGGAGCTGTCAGCTCTATTCAACCCCCGATTTTAGCCTTGCTTTGCAGAGCAAGGAAAGTTCATAAGAACTGCTAATACAGAAGAGGACCAGGATATCAGAGAGGACAGGCTGGATGGCTTTGAAGGATACAGTAATAAGCATGGAATGAGATTCAGTCATACAAAATGCATAGTCCTATAAATTATACATAGAGAGGGAATAATAAACTGTCCTGCTGGATGGTGGAGCTCCTCAGATGGAGCTGCGGAGGACAA
>NW_009647734.1:129051-129842 GCF_000708025.1 Charadrius vociferus | reverse complement strand
CAGGACCTTGGGCTGGTGGAAGAGCTTCACCCCAGCCCAGATGGGGATGAGGACGTAGGGCAGGTTGAGCAGGAAGGACGGGCTGAGGTCGGAGCTGTATTTCCCTGGGGAAGGAGAGCACGGGGTAGGCACGACGGAGCGCTCGGCACCCAACACCGGGTACCTGCTGCTTGCCCCCAGGTCAGCACTGTCCTCCTCTGCCCGTGGGGCAAGCGCCGGGGAGCAATCCCGCCGGACAGATGGTGGGATGGAGGCGGCCTGGAGGGATCAGCAGGGGCTGGATGTCCCCACTGTCCCCCGGCAGCCGGCAGCGCCGAGCCCCGCTCCGCACCCCGGTACCTATCATGTTCCCAAGCAGGAAGACGATGATGCTCATCATCAGAGAGCCCAGCCAGAAGAGACCCAGGTTCCTGTAGCTCTTTCTGCAGAGAGACATTGGGATCAGACACCTCTGCCAGGCTCAGAGCTCCCTTCCCCCCAAAATTTGGGAGCCTCCCACCCCTGGAAGCCCCTCCGAGCTCTCCTCCCCGCTGCCGTCCCCGCTCACCTCTGGCCGATGGCCGCCATCATGGCGAGGTAGAGCCCGTAGTGGATGATGCCGTCCCAGTAACAGATCATGATGCCGTGCGCCGTGCGCAGGTAGGGCTCGCCCTGCCCCATGGGAAGATGACGGGTCATACCGGGTGGGGGCAGGCGCCTTCCCACCACCCCCTCCCCAGGGGACCCCACGGGAGACGGGGCTGCTCCGTGAACCGTCCCTCTGTGGCAGGAGCAGGTTTGGGAGCAGGAGT
>NW_009647734.1:126001-127267 GCF_000708025.1 Charadrius vociferus | reverse complement strand
ATGGGGATGGGGATGGGGATGGGATGGGGATGGGGATGGGGATGAGGATGGGGATGGGGATGGGGACAGGGACAGGGATGGGGATGGGATGGGGACGGGGATGGGGATAGGAATAGGGACAAGGATGGGGATGGGGATGAGGATGAGGATGAGGATGGGGATGGGGACAGGGATGGGGACAGGGACTGGGGAGCGCAGGACCCCGCGCCCAGGGGCAGGACGGGTGTCACAGCAGCGCTGAGTGAGGCTGAGCCTGTCCTCACCCCTTGCCCTGAGCATCCACACCAACACCGACACTCCAGAAAAAAAACCACCTCAAAACAATCAAATAATTGAAGTGTCACCGCCTAAGTGCATTATTACTAGTGCATAATTAATTACTACACAACTAATTACTCCCACAGAATGATTAATTCAACATTCAAATACGGATGCTGCGGCGGAGTAGCACAACACCGGACTCCTCCGGTCACTGTAAGACGTGACCACACGTGTGATGGGATTCGAGACACACCGACACGTGCCGGCACTGGGGCCACCCCACACACGTACCAGCACCTTGGGCTGCCACGCTCCAGGTGCCCGGTTGGGCTAGGGGGCTTTGAGGCCGCCATCGCTCGTCCTGCGGCAGCGACTAATTAAGAAAAGGGGGGATGTACCCCCTCTCCGTCCCCCCATGACGCCTGGGCAGGAGAATAATGCTGTTACGGGCTTTGAATTTGGGGGCCAGGCTGGAGAGGTGAGCGCTCCCCACGCCTACACATGGTTTTCACTCGGTGCCACATCGGGCAAACGAGCGGCGGATTTCATAGCCACGGATGCCGGAGATCCGGGCTGCGACGGTGCAGGGCCGCACTTTTTTTTTGGAGACCCAAAAAGATGGGTATGAAAACGGGGAGATCTTTAAGGAAAGCTCATCAGGTGGCCGGGAAAGCCCCAGCTCCGCAATTTAAGAGAAGTTTGGCTAAAAGTGCTTCCTGCTCGTTAAAGCGAAAGCCGAAATTAGCTATAAAAAGAAATGCCTAATGAATGGGAAAAGGAGAGTGAAGGGGGGGAAAAGGAGAGTGAAGGGGAGGAACGAAAGGACAGAGAGCGCAGCGAAGGGATGGAAGAAGACAAGTGGACACCCCACAGCCGGCACGTCCCGGGGCCCGAGGCTGGAAACGACGAGAAAAGCGAGCAGCCAGAGCGTGGTTGCACGGAGAAGTGAAATAAAGCGGGTAAGGAAGCGGTGGGGCTCCGGCCAGTCAGCGGGGAGCTGCCCCC
>NW_009647734.1:123688-124790 GCF_000708025.1 Charadrius vociferus | reverse complement strand
CAGCCGCGTCCCAGCACACACCCACCAGGGCTCGGATGGGGCAGGAGCGCCCGGACTGAGCCCCCCCACCCCCCCTGGGCTGGACCCCAGACCCCGGACAGCCCCAGCGCCCGGATGGGCACCGCTCCCCGCATCCGGATGGGACCCGGGTGGGATGGCTCTTTGGAAAGAGCCTTCTCCTGGGCCAGACTGGATATTTCCCCTCCACTCCCCAGTCCCAGACTGGACCCAGCATCCAGGACCAGCGGTGGGACTGGACCCAGCGCCCTGCCCTGAGCCGCACCGTGGCATCCCAACCCCAGAGCTTTCTCCCGGACCCGCACTCACTCTGCCAAGGCGGTCGCGCCGTTGATGCTGAAAGCCACGGGGATGGCGAGCAGGGAGGGGGCGAGGGCGCCCGGCACGGTGGGGAGCTGCATCCCCGGCCCGGCCGCCGCCACCGCCGCCGCTGCCACCGCCGCTGCTGGAACTCACGGACTTTGGCCCCGAAAACAGGCAGTGCCCTTAAAGCACCAGAGGCGGCCGGGAGGAAGGTCGGGGGGTCCCGGGAAGGGGGGGGACAGGCGGCAGGAGAACACGTGTGGCTCCGTAGGAGGGTCCGTGTCGGTCTCCGCGCTCGAGGGCTGCCTTGAGAAATGGCACCAAGGGCTGCGGGGGAAGGATAAAACCACCTCAGAAGAGGCTGTGAAAGCTCAGGGAGTGTTTTGTTTTGTGGTTTTTGTTGGTTTGGGTTGGTTTTTTTTATTATTCCAATTCATTCTGGAAACCTTAAGTACTTAACAGAGCCAAGAGGACATACCTCTTCAGAGCCGTAAGAGGAAGAGAGAAGGAGCGAAGCACATGAAAGCCAGCACTTCATCCCTGCCTTTAATAATGAATCGAACCGAGCGGAGAGCAGGAGTTTCAAGGTCTCTGCACCCCGCTGGGAGCCCCGTGTTCCCCTCCCCCCCTCCTCTCACGCTCCCTGCTCAAAACCCACCAGTGTTCACCTCCCCACCAGCCCGGGGAGAGACCCCCCTCAGCGGTCCAGAACTGGGACGCACTTAGGAAACTTCTAGGGTACTCAGCGGAGCCCCAACGCGGCCGCCCAACATTTCCCCCC
>NW_009647734.1:113090-123445 GCF_000708025.1 Charadrius vociferus | reverse complement strand
TACGGCGAAGGGAGCGCACCTGAGAGCACCGGAGGGGTTGAGTCTCCAGGGCACGCTAAGGAGATGTGGATTTGCAGCTGAGAAACCACCCACCGGCCCCGTTTGTACAGGGGGATGTACAAAAAGCAGCCTAAAACCCTGTAAAAGTAAAAAAAAAAGGGGTGTGTGTGAAAGCAGATAATCTGGGGTGACTTGACGCAATAATCTCCAGATTTTCCCAAACACCGAACCTCCTCCGAGCGCCGCTCCCGTCTCCCCGCGCTCGCAACAGCCGCTTGGGGCAAACGAGCCCCGAACTCTTTGTCTCCCCCCGGGTGGGTGATTTCGCGGATATCCCCCTCCGGTGCCACGAAATCACTGCGGGCGCTCGGGCTCAGTCAGCCGTGCGCTCACGCCGAAGGGACAGCCGGCACGACCTCTGCACGGTGAGCACCGGGAATTTCCTCTCGGATCACCAACTCCGGTGACCTTCTGGGCACGCCGCAGCGGCCGCCCGTTTGATACGGTTTCTGAGGAGCGAATCCCCGCTTGGAGCTAATGACGGCGAGGAGGAGGAGGAGGACCGGCGCTAAGTGGTTTCTTGCAGAAGTGACCCCTGCCTGCTGCTGCCGGCGGCAGGGCACGGGGAACAGCGCGGGACTTACAACATTAAGAAAAAATCAGAGCAAAGCACTTACCGATGAACGCGGTTATGGAGAGAGGGGGCTCGGGAAGACCGAGGCTGCTGGGTTGAAATAAAGGAATACAACAACTTGTGCCACCACGACATCAGCGATGTACGCGGGGATCGCCGTAGCACCATTATTAGCTCTAAAGATGCGAGCAGCAACCGCAGAGAGCCTGCCCGCTCCCCCGGCCTTTGAGGCCACGCTGTCACCAGGTCATCGCCAGCGCCCGAAGGATGTCACGCTACGCGCGTTGGCAATAAACGGAGACTCCGGAAACACCTCCGCTCTCCAGCAGCCTCCCCGCAAGCCCCTGCTCCTACGGAAAGCCCACCAGTGGGACGGGCAGTCCAACGTCAGCCCCGCACCGGTCCCGTCTACTGGTCATTCAGGCAAACCGGCTCGGCAGCTCCGGCTCACGCCAGCCCGGAGCCAAGACCCAGCGGTACTACCAGGAGAGGGAGGGAGCAAAGGGATGGGTGTCCTAACTTACCGGGAAAGCACAATTGTCACAGTGACCTTAATGGTTTGAGCAGAACTTGGCCCTACTGATGACCTGCCAGATTTCTTATCTTTATTTCCCAACGGAGGAAAGACACGGAGCTGTTGGAGCGGGGCCAGAGGAGGCCCCGGAGATGCTGGGAGGGCTGGAGCCCCTCTGCTGGGAGGACAGGCTGGGAGAGGTGGGGGGGTTCAGCCTGGAGAAGAGGAGGCGAAAAAGGGGAGACCTCAGAGCCCCTTCCAGTGCCTAAAGGGGCTCCAGGAGAGCTGGGGAGGGACTTTTTCCAAGGGCATGGAGTGATGGGACGAGGAGGTGTTCAAGGCCAGGTTGGACGGGGCTTGGAGCAACCTGGGCTGGTGGGGGGTGTCCCTGCCCAGGGCAGGGGGTGGGACGGGGTGAGGTTCAAGGTCCCTTCCAACCCAAACCATTCTAGGATCCCATGGTTACTGCCCGTGCCGATTCGCCATCCCACGTGCGCCATCCCCGTGTAGGAGCGGTGGTGGGTGTACGCGATGCGCTGGCACAGCGGGCGCTCCCCAGCGCCGCACACGCTCACGAGGCACTCGGGGAGTTTGATGTTTTTGGTTTTTTTTTTTCTCCTCAGAATGAACCCCTACCGAATTTACTGTTTCAAATGTTTTTATTGAAAGCCAAGTCCTTGACTCTACGGTGTTAAGAAAAGTTAACAAAAAAGAGAATCACACACCAAGTATTTGGACTGAGGGAAAACAAATGCAAAAGGAAACCGAATCAACCAATGTCACTTTGTTTTCTCTAAGACGCGTGGAAGGAAGGAGATCTGGAGCAGTCTTGTGGCCTGTCAAAACCCACAGTACGACCACTCTTTTCCAAAAACTCAGTGATTAAAACTAAGGAACAAATGAGTTTTATTTTATTTACAGACTGAAATGAACAAAATCAGTGTTTGTAGAGGGTTTTCTTACAACGAAATCCAAATGGCCTTTGACAAACTACGTTTGAAGGTTTGGTTCTTCATCACCCCCATCCCCAGTAAGCGTGAGCAAGTCTCCAGGCAGCTGGGGGGGGAACTTAGTGTTCAAGAAACCAGGAGGCTGTCGCCTCTGAAGCGGAACGAGCTTGCCCTGCGCCCCTCAACCCTCGCCGCCCCGCTCCACACCGACCCGCGCCTCGTCTTGCACAGGGCAGAGATAAAAACAACTAGGCACTGCTTTTGCAATGTCAGTTGAAGGTCAGACTATATTTCTGGCTCCGTGACAGCGTCAGAACCCAGTTCTTCAGGAAACAACAGCCTGACTGAACCATAGCCCCAAAAGCCGGGTCAAGACGGGCCCTTGTTGTATTTGCAATTAAAAAAAAACCCAAACAAACAAACAAACAAACAAAACCCCAACCCCAGAGCAGCACAAGCCGCGCATCTGAATGACAGAGGATCTGCCGTTCGGCAAAAAAAAATGCTTTCCTTGTGACATGGCACTGAGCTAAACGCGAATGGAGTCCCTGAACTATTCCCATCGGTATCTTTGGTGCGACCCTTCCACCGCCAGCAGGGCACCGCGTAAAGATCTCCGCTCTCACCCGCTCTCTCCTCCTCTCTCCACACCACCCAGGCCCCGTTACCACACCGCTGTCGTGACGCTCGAGTGTGCAGCGAGCGGGCTCGCCGGCCTTTCTTCTGGCTGAAAAGATGGTATCGCGACTTCAATAAGTTTTACAACATCAGCAAATAAGAGAATGATAATGCAGTTTCATAACATTTCACAGTCAAGTTACAATTGCTTTGAAAAACACATCGTCCCCAAAACATTCTCAGTAGTAAGGTCGCCGTGGATTGTTCTGTGGGGAATAACAAAAGAA
The DNA here is from genome assembly GCF_000708025.1 of Charadrius vociferus. Classification (NCBI taxonomy): domain Eukaryota; kingdom Metazoa; phylum Chordata; class Aves; order Charadriiformes; family Charadriidae; genus Charadrius; species Charadrius vociferus. The sequence continues at coordinate 120,442 of NW_009647734.1, read as the reverse complement.
AATTAATCAAAATTGCTGTCTTCACAGAACAATGAGCATGTGAGCTTAATTATCTGAAAAAGCCACTGAAACATGACATAACTGACAGTGAAACCTGAGGTTTTCCATCAAAAATTACAAAAGTAGCTCTCTAGCTGTGCTGGCATGCTGCATCTAACAGAGGCAAACGCAAACTCACAAGCCTTTTGCTACCAGGAAAACAATTATTCAAAATAAACCACGGACTTCTGGACAACCCATCTGCTGCTTTTGTGCGTAGAGTTTAATTTTATTTGGTATGTACAAAGTATAAAACCAGGGGCTTTTATATGGAAAAAAAAAAAAAATTATAGCAAGGAAAACTGCTCATCTATGGATGTTTTGGTAACGATAATTCAATTCAGCATGAGAAGAGAATCAAAGAGAAACATTCGCAGCATTTGCTCTCTTGGCTAAGCACTAGGAACACTCCCACCCTTCCAAGATACGCACAGAAGCCTCAATGGATTTGTCACTGTGTCTGCTCCGGTTTCGGGACCACCTTACCAATGGATTTGGTCGGAAACGGTAGGCGAGCATCATCCGCTTACGGAATGCCTCGTACTCATCGTCCTCCTTGGTCAGCTCGGCGGGACGGTCGATGCCAAAACCAGCTCCATCCACAGCAGTAGTTCCCCTGTTTGGAAAGAGGGAACAAAGCCCCCGAGGTAAGCAGATGTGGGGGCATCAAGCAGAGTGTGGCCAGCAGGTGGAGGGAGGTCATCCCCCCCCTCTGCTCTGCCCCAGGGAGGCCACATCTGGAGCGCCGTGTCCAGTTCGGGGCTCCCCGGGTCAAGAAGGACTGGGAACTGCTGGAGAGGGTCCAGCAAAGGGCTACGGAGATGATGGGGGGAGTGGAGCATCTCTCTGCTGAGGAAGGGCTGAGGGACGTGGGGCTGTTCAGTCTGGAGAAGAGAAGACTGAGGGGGATCTTCTCAACGCTGATAAATCCTTCAAGGGAGGTGCCGGGGGGATGGGAACAGTCTGGTTCCAGCAGTGCCCAGTGACAGGCCAAGAGGGAACGGGCACAAACGTGACCATGGGCAGTTCCATCTCCACCTGAGGAGGGCCTTCTCTGCTGTGAGGGCGGCAGAGCAGTGGCAGAGGCTGCCCAGAGAGGTGGGGGAGTCTCCCCCTCTGGAGCCATCCCAAACCCGCCTGGACGCCGTCCTGTGCCACTGCTGGAGGCGCCGCTGCTCTGGCGGGGGGGGGGATGGGGGAGCTCCGGGGGGCCCTTCCAGCCCCCACCCGTCTGGGATGCTGGGATTCTGTGACAGATCACCTTCCTCTTCACCAGAAATACCTGCTCAGAGAACAAGCATCAGGGAGCACTGGACATCATCACACAGGGCGCGCTGCATCAAGACAGACAGCTAACACTGAGCAGCTTATTGCATTTACCACATTTCTTACGTTGCCCTTCCAAACCAATGACGCTTGCTATTGTTAGATGGAAGTAGGAGTGTCAACATATATTTGCTTAACCTTTTTCAGCTGGACCAGAAGTACCGTCTATGCTTTGGAGGCCTCGCTGCTGAATGGCGCTCTGCCTGGCAGACTGACCGTTGGCAATCAAACACGTTGATTTGCACCTCAGCGACTGGAGGGACACAGAACTGATAAAGAACGTGTCTGCCTCCCATCCCTTCACTCCAGAACGGTCCCGAAGCGGAAGCAGTTCCTTTCCACCTGCAGCAGCACTTTCTTACCCATTCTAAGGACATCAGAGATGGCAGAGCCCAAGCAAATCACGACGCTTGCCTGTAAACCTGTTTTGATTACAGCGATCTTTTATGGCCAGACTTCCCTGAACCAGTAAGCATGTTGCCAGAGAGATCTTCTTGCGAAAGAGGAGCAGAAGTGCTTTGTAGAGATACTTTCTATTGTGCAGTAAACAAACTACTGATATTTCTAAAGGGATCTAACGCTAAAAAACAATTCAGAGTATTTCCTATCCCCAATATTTGGTTTTGAAGTTCAGCATATGTTACCAACAGATGATCTACCTAAAAAGAGATGCTCGTCTATTTTTGGAGAGAACTCTCATAAAGCTTTATTATATACAAAGCGTAATCAAATCAGAAAGCTTCTGTGCAAAAGAGTGACGTCAAGGCAGTTGCACGATCACACACAAAGCTCTCTGATGCTGATCTGGACTGAAATATCTTTCAAACCCAGGTTTAGCTGTAGCAATCTTGGTAATCGCCTCTCACCCACAGCACACCAGGGACAAGCTAGCAGGCACCAACGGCGCTTCAGATGCAAAAGGCACGTTCTTTAATACTTAAATAAATTTATGACTTTGAAGACATGATTTAATCCTTACATGCCCTGGGAGAGGTGAGGTGCAGACAAGTATTATCTTCATTTTATAGACAGGGAAAGTGGGGAGAAGGCACCGCTCAGAAGAACGCACTACGCAAACTGAGATTAGAAACAAAATACTCTTGGCTCAGACCATACCTCCTGCCTGAAATCAGGTAACAAACCCAGGCCTCGGGGGGAGGGAACCCCAAAGAAGTCAGAAACCATTTTTCTCCTTTGCTATGAGGATTCCATATTCTGTTCAAGTGATGAATTACAGTCACATCATTGCAGCTGCTTCCAGTAGGCCAGGGCAGGAGCATCAATTATCAGCCCAAGAGGAAAGGACTAAATCAATAGTAGAAGAACTCTGCTTACTTGCTGACTGGGTTTTTAATCCCCTGTCCATCCGAGCCAAGTCCCTCGCCTTCCTTCCAGCCCATCTTCATTAGCATTTGATAACCTATGTTTTCCACAGTCAGTTTGAACTCTTTGTATTCGGAATAATCTGGCTCACGTCCTTCCTGCAGAGACACAAAAGGGAGCGTTGGTTATTTTTCACACGCGCCTATCTTTGGGGGTCAGAGGAGGGGAAAACCAGCTTCAGCTACTCAAAGTTAGGATGGTTCTGGCAAACAATTAATAACTAGCATGATTGCTTAGGATTCCAGTTCCACACCACTGCAGAGAAGAAAATGGGTAAATGATAAAGCATTGCACAGCCCTATAACACAATCTGCAAGAAGCAGCGAATGCTACTGTGAGATTAAGCTGAGAAATATTTAGCTCTTGAATTTAAAGTTGCTCACTGGATCAAGCTTCAGATACGGTTCTCATTCAAGCCAGGATCCCCAAGGAACATCAGACCCCATGCTGGCTACACGAAAACATTATGAGGGATGTGCCAGCACCAAGAAGTTCTATGGTTTAGGAAGAATTGGCAGGTATTGAAGTGCTTTGCATAAGCTTTTTGTAGGCTTTATATTTTCACTTCACTGCAATCATCTGGATAAAAATTTTCCTTGTTTGGGATCAGCAGCCACTTACTGGAAACAACAACAGCAGACAAACGGTGGGTAGTCCGAGAGGCTTGTCTGTAATTTCAGCTAACACTCCAATCCCATCCCAATAGTCCGTTCTCTAATTTGCTACGGCCCTTTCTCTGCAAAGAGCAAGAAACAACCCTCTTGTTTCCCCCAAAAGTAACAGAGCTCCCAGCGTAAGGGCAGAAGTCCCTCGAGGCCGCAAGGTAGCTAACTGCTGTGAAAAAGGGCCGAGCACACTTGAGATCTTTCCCTCGCTGCTACGGGACAAGTCTGAAGCATTGCCACCACCCCGTGAAGTCCCTGCTATTTCACCTTCAGCGCCTTGAACGTCTCCATGAATTTCTCCAGCTCGTCAGGTGGAAGAAAGTCTCCGATGAAATGCTTCCCTCTGCCCATCTGCGTCAGCTGCTCAGCCCACTCTGCCCAAGACACAGATGAGAGAAACCCGTAATAACGCAGTGTTCTTTGACTGGGAATTTCAGAGGGTTTGTGAAGCATAAAGCCTCACGGCAACAGACGGTTATTATCTCCACTCGACAGGCAGGGAAGCCACAGCACAGACCAGCGAAAAGTGACCCTGCACCTCCCACGCCAACAACGTGATCTCAGGCGTCTCCCTCTGGAGGGCTCTGTACAAGCACAGAGCAGGAGGTTTGCCCGGCAGCTCCCTACACACCTCGCGTCTTGTCCATCTCCATGCGGCGAAGCTGGTGCTCCCACGTTCCCAGCTCACTGTCCACCTCTTCATCGCTGTCATAGCCGTGTTGGTGCTGCTGAATCGCCTTTTCCCACATCATCTGCATCTCCTGCATGGCTCGCTTGTGCTTCATGATCATATCATACATCTGCTGCATCTAGGGGAAGAGACGCAACAGCGCACTCAATAAGACAACCCGTTCTCAGGCCGCAGATCTGCCACAGATGCACACGGAGTTCTGCAGCAGAGCCCGCACCCGCCCCGGCTGCCGTACGGAATACAGGTTATGACAACTACAAATCCCAACAGGCAGCGCTGTTGTTTGATCTCATCCGCTCGCTTCTCAGATCAAACAGCAGCATTATGCGCTGGTTCCTCTGACAGAAGTACCTTGATATTAACACTGAGGACTGCTGCCACCTGATCGTCCCCACACAGCTGAACCACCACCCTCGTGTTCTCGCAAAAGCCGATTCTGCTCTCGTTCCCCCCCAACACTTGCAAGTATCCACTCACCTTCTCCCCACTGCTGAAGCCATACATAACCAGCTGCAGATGTGACACAACAGACCTTATAGATTTTGGGTTTTAGTTTGGTAGGACAGCAATTGGCTGGCTTAATTCATATTCCCCAAAGTCCTCTAATATTTCTGCTGACTGCAGCATCACAGGATTCTTAGGCGTTCAGCACAAATCCTAGGGATTTATTTGTGGGCCACTGGGAAAGTTTCTTTGCTATCTCCACCTCCATTTTCCCACCTAACCCAGCCGTGCTGCAACACAGTACACTGGTACACAAATGAATTTGGAAATAATTTCAGGGCATTACCTCCTGCTGCTCCTTCAGCTGTTTCTTCTGGGCTTCGGAGAGCTCCGTCACACCCACCAAACCAACCGGTTTCCCTTTTTCATAACCAAGACCCTTGAGGTCCTGAACTGTAATAAGCACATGTTAAAAAGACTTTCAAAAATCTGAGACAGCTGTTGAGACAAGCGAAACCGTATCTCAAGATCCCCACGTGAAGTTTTACGCTCATTTCATGGTTCCAAGCACTGAGGCACTTAACAACCACCTGGTAGGACTTAGGAACCACAGGAGCCGGAACGCCACCGGGTCGCACCTCTTTCGCCAGCCAGCTCAGAGTATTCCCTCACCCTGGTCCCAGGCTCTGCCCACATCACCTTAACAGACTCCCAAACCGCGCCTCACATCCTCAGAGGTCACTCTGCGTGGCAATCTGCTGCACCATGCTTTAAAAATCATTCCTCCTTAAGGTTAATTCTCCTCGGAAGGCTTCCTCGTGAACCCCAGCCACCGCGAGGAGTGATACTTAATTATTCAGAATTGAGTCACAAGCAGATCTGAGCCTGTCAGCATATTGTCCAATCTGTGCACGTAAGTGTCTGCTGATTACTATGTAAACAGCTACTTCATTCAAAATGAAAAGCAAATGACCACATTAGAATAAAGACATGAGCATTATGCTGCTTTTGGACGTTGCCATTCCCCAAGGAGATTTTAGTTTCTAATCTACAGGCTCAAGAGCAGCATTGCCAGGGATGTTGCCGTTGCTTTCAAAGAGGGGGCATTTTAAGTCTCTGCTCGACAATCCCATTGATGTATCCTCCTTTTTCTGCAGCATCCCCTTCTGGAAGCTCCTCCTTTGGAATGGTTTTTGCCGTTTTATCAGACAAGCCCTGAAATTAGATATTAACATTATCTGGGCAGGGCACCTACCGATTTAAAATGACCATACGGCACTCTGCATTCAAAAGACAAGTTAAAGGAAAGAGAGAGGGCAGGAGAAAAAAAGGAAGCCTGTTTGTAATGGCTGCACCATGAAAAAAAGTAATACAAATATTGCTGGGGCTGCGAAAAACCAAACCAACCAAACGAAAAAGATATTTAGGATGGAGATTGCCTCGCAAACTTGGTTCGCATATATGTAACAGGGCTGGCAGCTCCCCTCTGAAACACCTCCGAGCTAAGATCCCAACGGTTAAATATTTAAGGGATTAAAAGAAGACACACAACCACACTTGAAAGCGCACTGCATTTTTCAATACAAGGAAAAGGATTTCTTCCTAATGACTGCAAAAACCTCCATTTGAATGTAAGTCCAGACTACAGTTAAATGATGCTTCATTAATTATTCATTATCTATTAATTATGAAGTCCGATAATAATAGGATCATTGTTCATGACACCCAATGTCTACCCAGCATGCTAATTAGGCCCCAGGGGTCGTCTTCTCCCTTCCTCTTATTCGCACTCAGGGCAATTGATCCGAGCGCTCTTATCTCCCCTCCTTTCCCGCACGCTTTTGGCCCAGCACGCCAGGATTGGAAAGCGGCTTCCTCAACTCCAGCCTCCCAAGGAGAACATAAAACAGCCCATCCACCCTCCCTCGCACAGCTACAGCCTCTGCACATTCGCATCAGCGCCGGGAGTCAACTCTGCAGGAAGAGTTATGTAAAACACTGCAAGAGGTTTTCCAAGAGAAGAGGAGCAAGAAGGCGCGTTACGCTAGGCTCGGTGCTAGGATATGCACTTTCAGCTCCCAAGAAATAAGGACAAATAGAAAAACAAACCTATCTATTATTGATAAACAGCTCCATTTCTGTCTCGGAGAGCACTGAGGTTTGGAGAGAGTTTTAACAAACACACTACACCTATTCCACGTAAAGAAGAACCTGGCCCCGAACGTTATGTGAGACCGGGGCACTTCAGCATCAGCCCTTCTCAAAGATTCACCTCCTGTTTCAGGGCATGGGAAAGCTTTCTCTGAATGCACCGAGGAAGACTCTCTGCCCTTCACAGAGGTCGGCAGCTCTTTGGCTTAGTTCTGAATTGCATAAACACGCCGGCTAAGAGCCAGGCATGGCTCTAGAGGCCCCGCGAGCTGGTGGCTTGCCAGCATATATAACCACCTTAAAGGAGAAAGGTGAGACCGTAGCATCTTCTTTTAGTTCCCAGAAAGCATATGCCACCGCTCCTTCTCGTGCTAAAACTACATCTGGTTTGTCTGACTGCTCCGGTACCTTGCAGACTTTCTGCTGAGAGATGCTGAAAGTCACTGCAGAAATTTAGCTCCCGGGGGTATTTTTGTAGGCTCGGCCCAAAGTATCACACTACAGGTAAAGTTGACAGAGAAAGCGAAGCTCCACCCCAAGTCCACATCTGAAGATGGAAAAGTCTCTTCGTAAATAAGATCAATCAATGTATTTGCATAAAAATAGATTAGATTTATAAGGTCCTTACACTGGTCTAGCACCAGGCAAACACT
>NW_009647734.1:112196-113057 GCF_000708025.1 Charadrius vociferus | reverse complement strand
TTTTTTCTCCCATGAATGACATCAGCTTTGCCTACAGGGTTAATGGTGCAGTCTATCTGCAGCATTGGCAGAAGACTACCTGAAGGTTTATCCCTTTCCCACATGCCCGAAGAGGAGCCTGTTACAAGAGAAGTGAACATCCTTTAAGGACAGCAGGAGAAACCCCAATACAGAAGCGCCTGATTTTTTGCTTCATAGTCTGAAGATCTTACTCAATTAAAACTAATCAGTCCCAAACCAATCCAGTATTAGGTTTCAGAAAATTCTAATGACAGCCTGTAATTTCCCATTAGTCCACAGAGTTCACTCATCACAATATCTCTGTTCAGCTTTTCAGATCTATTAGTCCCTGAAGTACATATGCAGTTCAGTATTTTTATATCAATATATTTAAGAGGTGCCTTGTTTCTGTCCAAAAGGGCTACACCTTCTCCTCTCCATGATACTGATTTATTACTAAGAGTAGACAGGAAAAGAATCAGAACAGTCCTCCGCTAAATCCAAAACAGTTTCTAAGGATAAAGGACTAAGATGTAGATATTTAGGTACCAAAGCATACTGTGCAACTCTAACCTTCCACAGGACCAGGGGTGTAATTTGGAATTCTCTTCACCTGTCAGGTTGAAGATGTTAATTCTAAAAAGGGATTAGTCCATCTGAACCGATAAAAAAAAAAAAAAATCCTTCCCCCTGCAGAGCATTAACAGCGCATTAACGGTTGATTTGTTATGCCTGGCAAATTGTTTGCTGTCCTTTTCTTCTACTTGACACAAAGCCCTGCAGAAAGTGAGCATGAACACCATGAGCATGTCTCTGTCTAATTAAGGGGAGGCTAAAAGAGCCAGGGGAGATTTCAGCAGG
>NW_009647734.1:101917-111760 GCF_000708025.1 Charadrius vociferus | reverse complement strand
AGCAGGAAGCATGCTGGAATGAGCACATGGATACCCTTGCAGCCCCCCCACCCTGCCGCAGGAGGTACTGAGACGGAATCTGATGCTTGTTTTGATAGCGCCTGCCCAGCTTCATCATCGAAGCTTCATTACCGTCTGCAAGAAAAAAAAAATTACTCTGGAGGTACAAAGTCAGGAAAGACTTCTGCATCTGATTTCTGCCTTGCTATGAGCAGCGATTCAAGGTCAAAAGAATAAGCCATCCAGGCTGGTATCTTGTCCTGTACACACGAGATGTGCAGCCAAGACTGCTGTATAGGACTGCGATCAGCCGACAGAATTACATAGGAATTTCTCTTCATCTACATTTGAAGCGCTGGATTAGGAGACAGAATCCTTCCTTCCTGACCTCCGCAGAATCAACAGACACCACAGCATATACAGCCAACCCTACACCTTACCCCAGCCGAACAATCAAAGCTATTAACGGCTGAGCAATTATCGCCTCTAAAACCCAGCCAAAGCAGAAGACCCACGGACTCGCTGGAACAATGAATTGTACAGGATGACCGTGCGTTGAAAATTATCTGCGGTCTCAGAAAATTATAGCTTGTTTTCTATTACTTGTCCCCCTTCACCTGTTCTGCTATTGCTTTTTGAAAAAGGTCCTTATTGAGACAGGCACTTACAGCTTTTCCTGCGACTCCAGCCTCATACTATTAATTCTCTCAGTCTGCCAACACCAACTGCCTTATCTTACATCTTCTCTTTCTCCTTTTCACATCTTTTCCCCGTACCACACTAATTGGACAAAGGACTCAAAAAATGCCGTCTTAAATGTCTGCATTCACCTGTTGTCCTTGAGTGACTCAATTTTTGTATGCATCTCTAACTGCCTGCTTAATTACCTATCTGCACATGCACAGATGGGCCACCAGAGTTCAACCTCCCGGAGCTCGCTAGAAGTGCCTCGACTGGAAGAATTATCTTCCAAGCTCTGAAGAGAGCTGCACCCCCTGGGTGAACTTGGCAGGTGAAGTAACAGGAGCACGAGACTCAAGGCTGGCTGAGGACCGCAAACCCCGGCTGTAATCAAGTGAACTGAAATGGGTATAAATTGGAACTGGAAGTTATACTTGTGTTCGCCAGCACTTGGGGAACAGCTTTTCCCATTTAGCCTTCTGATCAGTTAGAACGAGATGGAAGTGCTGCCCAGGGATTTTATCCTACCACGGGGAATAAGCACAGTTCAGCCTCTGATATTTGTTTTCTGACAGACTCTCTTCCTGAAGTGAAATAGCCCTAAATAGTGTAGAGGCTGAGGCTGTAATGAGCTATAGCACAGCAGGGTTTTAGAGATAGCTGGAGAACGATAAGATCCAATCCCTGGTGTCAGCGAGATAAAGTGGTTTATCTGGGTTTCCACACAGGGGAGAGTTAGCTGCTAGACCGAGCTGAAAGATAGGGGGCTGGCAACCACGGAGATTACAACACGAGATAGACTTGCCGGGTTTTCTGTTTAAAAAGCCAGCTGGGCTAAAGCAGAATGGGCTCCCCAGGAAAAAACAGTTATTCAACACAATATACAGACCCACTAACCTGAAAGAGGGGAGGGAGAATCCAGCTGTTGGACGAGCTGTGGAAGGGGCAATTCAACCTTGTCCTCCTCCGGCCCCCACCTGCTCTTCCGCTTCTTTTTAGTAGTGCCTGTAGCAGCAGCCGCGGCTGTTGTTGCAGCAGTAGTTGTAGCTGTCTGATCAGGTGGAGTTGTAGAGGATGATGGTGAAGGTGAGGGCAAGGGCGAGGGCACGGGCAAGGGCACGGGCAAGGGCGAGGGGACAGGCAAGGGCAGAGGCAAAGGTGAGGGAACGGGCAAGGGCAGAGGCAAAGGTGAGGGCACGGGCAGGGGCAAAGACGGTAAGCACAAAGGTGATGGCGATGCCTCAGGACTGGTCTTCCTTTTCAGACTGGACTCTACAGGCAAGGGGGCGCACACAGTGCTGGTTTTGGCCTTACGGAACTCCTCCAGTTTCTGCCGGTAATACTTGTAGCCTTTGCTGTTTGGCTCATATAAAAACCTAGAGAGAAAGGGAAAAAAAAAAGGAAAGTTTAGATGTAACAGTCATATGCAGGGGTTGGATATGGCACAGTTTGGTCCAGGCTTTTCTTTCCCGCAAGGCTCTTGCACAACTCGCCTTCCCACACACTTCTTTGCTCTCCAGCACCATCCTGTGTGTATGTGCATGCAATGCAGGGCTCCGCGTGCTCTTGCAAGGTAGGCTGCAAGCCTTTGGGACGAGGAAGCACGTTTCCCATTCGTGAGCAAACCACAGCTACTTTTGGTGCCAAATAAACACGCAGTACTAAAAAGGATCGTGTTGCATTTATGGAAATGGCAAGGTCCTCCCCCAGGATTCACCTGCCTTCCAGAACACGTTTGGAAAAACTGCAAGGGCTCCACAACATGTCGGGTTTCAGTTTACAGAAGAAAACAAACATTCAGGTCTTAGGAATGGGAATGCCAAACCATTGCCTAAAGAAACTGCTTCCGGTCCTCTATTCAAGCTAGAAGCATTGACATTATCAGTCTGCTTAATTACACCATGACTCCTCCTTCTGTTCCCTCATACACAAAAAAAACATTGCTTTATTTGCTACCCCTTCCAGAAATAGGCATCTCTGACCTTTTGGGTAAAATAAAACTCCTTAGTCTCTGTGGGAAGTACACAAACAATCCTCAATCTAGCAGCTACGCAGAAAAATCAATACAGTCATGTTTCTTACAAACACGTTATCTTTTTGGGCTCACTCCAGTTTAACTGCTTCACACAGAAAACTTGTCTATTCCTAACTCCTCTACGATCTTCCCTTCTTAGAGGACCAGTTTAATACTTGATATAACATCTTCTCGGGATAGTGCCTGCTCCCACAAGAAAAGATAAGAGATGATGGGCCTGTCCCACCCACTGCTGCACAACACGCACAGGCAAACACAAACAGCTCTCTGACGTATTTAAAATTCACTAAAATTGGTCTTGCATCCCTCCGTTGGAATAACAGCACTAAGGATTGCTCCAGGACCGAGCAGAGGGCAGGACAGGACCCTCCCTATGGCAAAGCCAAGGAAATCCTAATAAGAGGAGACAGCATTTAACTTGACCGTGCTCAGGTGGCAGCACAGTGGTGTTTTAAAGTAAATAATGAAGCAGCAGAGATATTAGCGCATCTGTCTAATGTAATTCACAACACAAGGGGAGTACTCCAGAGGGCCAGAAGGCAGCCAATAAAAAGCCAAAATATCAGCCACAAAATAAGCCTTGCTGAGCCCCACTTCATTTCCAGAGAACACACCAAATTGTTTGTAAGAGCAGAAAAATATAACACAGAGGAGACCAAAGGGAGGCATTAAACAGCTGTCAGCGAGCACTGAAGAGTACAATTCACATCTGAAAGGCTGAAAAAGATATTCCAAAGGGGAAGCTAATGGTGAAGGAGCGCTACCTGTGCGTTAGTGAAGCTGCTGTGTAAAGAGCAACCCAGGAAATTAATTGGACAGCCACGGTGTGAGTGGTGGATGGGGGCCCACACCAAAACATAGCTATAGGGAAAAGTATAAAGGTTAGAAATATACCGGCACATTGGAACAGAAAGCAGGTGAGGAAGGGTGGAAGTTAAATTAATTTTGGGGGAAGCAAATCAATTCCTCTCTCTGTGCCTTGCTTTAAACCGGGAAGCTTAAGAATTTCAAGGTATCAGCGCTACAAGCGCACTGTCCTTGTAACTTCACTTATCACAAGATTGCCGATTATTTCCCCTTTACAAAAACCAAACCCAAACTCACCCAAGCCCCTTCCCTCCCCCCCCATTACACTCAGCAGCAGGTTTCTCCTTTTACCTGAAAGCATGGTTCTCTCGGTTGTTCTGCATGGCAATAGCTTCCACCTCAGGACCCCCGTCTGCTATGAACCTGGCCAGTTTCTCAGCAGAGTTCTTTGTCTCTTCGTCGTCTGGGGGTGAAACTTTAAGCAGGCTGTCAGTACTGGGCCCAACTCACACAAGCAACAGTCAAAGCCTATCTGTTCTAAGAACCCCAAGAGCAGAATAAGGGCAAAAGGTCGAGTTTAATTTTTAGAAGTATTACACAGAAACAGTCATAGAGTTTATATCACAAAAACACGATATTGCATAAGGTTGTACAACAACTCTGAAACCAGAGGAGTGCCCATTCACACACCAGCTTCCTCTGTGCCAGGAGCTAGATGAGAGCAGATTAAAAGACAAACCAGCTTTTGTCTTCAAAGATGGACACTTGTTTCTCTCTGCAGCAGAGGAAGTCTGCCTCTTCCCTGCATCAGGCACTTTTCCAAAGGGTTACACCTCAGCACTCACAATCATCTCGAGTTAAAGACTTTGCCGCTGACGTCCCTTGGAGCAAGGGGAAGGCCTTAGAAAAAGCGGCAAACTAATTCCACACCGTCATCCCGCTTGTACCTACTGTCACTACACATCTGCTGGCCATTTTAGGGGAATGTTGTAAGCCAGAGGAAATTCTCCATGGAACAATCCCAGTCCTCACCTGGAAGAGGTGGCTACTGCAGCCTTAGTCCAAAGGCACAGAGAAGGCTCTGATCGTTAATATTTCAAACATATTTGATGTTTATAAGGAGCCAGGCAAATCGGTTATTTAGCCACGACCACCTTATACGATATTTGCTACCTGCACAGTACCAGTGCCAGTACTCCAGGGGGCTGGCACAGGACCAGGAGGCAGAAGACATGATTATAAGCCATGGACAAGTCATAACCTTTCCTTGCTTCAATATTCTACACCTGTAAAGTACGGATAATACCGCTTAGCTTCCAAACCATTGTATCAGTTAGTTGATATTGGTAACAAGCTCTTTCAGCCTACAGTCTATTAAACCATGAGTTGTTTCAGCTGTTAACTAATCGGCATGACAGCTAAATTGCATTAAGACTCCCTTCTTCAGCAAAGGAAGCTGACACAGAGAGGCTGAGTGATTCGCCAGGGCCACACGCGGGCTGGACTAGAAGCGATAAATGCTTGGCCCACAGACCACACTTCACCCACTAAATAATTTCTGTCTTTTAACACAGTTAATCAGATTCCACTGCTCACACCACCTGTCTGTTGGCAGATTATCCACTTCTGCTGTTTTCCCACCTGAAAACATAGTCCCCTACTTGCAAGGATTTACATCCCAAGCAGAAAATAAAAGCTTCAGATAAGGGAACAGCAGCAGAAATGGGGATTGTGTTCAACAAACCAACCGTTTTCATTTATAACGAATTAAATAAGAACATCTGAGAAAAAACACTTTTCCTACGTGCATTTTCAGGACGGAAACGCTTTCCAGAACACACACAATGGAGAATCATTTTAGTTCACTTTAAGGATTTTGGAGAAATACAAGGGAAATCTCTTTCAAGAGCCCTTTACATAGAGCATGCTGTGGACTTGGGACACAACCATTTTGGCACAAGAGTTTGATGCCATCATGGTGATGATTGACCACCATCTCCTTCCATTTTGAAATTTTATTTACAGGCAGCAGATTGAGAGCCAAATATCCACTCCAACTGCTTCCATAACAGCCCTAACAAGAAGTTACAGAGAGTGAAGAAGTCAAATTTAACTTATGCAATTCATATTCCCCAGATCGCAGTCTTAATTACCTTTCAGAGAAGAGGACGCCTGAGAACTTTGATTCTCTTTTCTTATCTCTGCCACTTTCTTTCTGTAGTAAAGGAATTCTCTGCTGTTCTTATCATGCAAAAACCTAAGGTAGAGATGGAGGAAAAAAGGGCAAAAAATATGCATCAGCAACAATAATACACAAACACTGATACTTTGGGATACAAATGGCTCGAAAAAAAATAGATAAATGACTCAGAACGCACTGAAAACATGGATTACAAAGTCTTCAGCATGTTTAAATACACATAGCTTCAAGTGACACAAAAAATTTGGATGCAAGTCCGTAGCTTAAAGGGAAATAAATAACAGTCTCTTCTGACATAGGAAGGAATCCTCTGTCCACAGGCACAGAGGAGACAGAACCAGTCCCGAGACTGAGTCCAGTATCCCCATTGCCAGATGTTGTACAGGCAGCCAGACCTCCCAGGCTGTATTCCTAACTCTAGCTGATCCGTCTCCTCAGCACCATCACAATATCACTTTCTGCCTCAGTTTCCCCAGTTATAAAACAATTACTCGCAACAAAGCTCAAATCCACCAAATGATAATTAACCAAACACATCTACGAGAACTACATAGATAAGGCTGATGTTTTTCTCCTACAAAGAGACAGCGTTTCGCTTTGGAAGACAAGAGTTATCACCACACTTACGAAAAAGCTGGGTTATCCTTGTAGTCTTCCATAGCGACCTTCTCTAATTCTGGTCCCCCTTCAGCCACGAACCTAGCCAGCTTTTCCACCACTTGCCGGGTCTCCGCATCCTCTGGGGGTAAAACTTTAAGCAGGCTGTCAGTACTGGGGTTCAACTCACACACCAAACAGGCAACAGGTACATTACTTCTAAGAACCACGGCGGCAGACAAAAGTAGAATGGGAATGGGAAGAAAAAGGATGAAATGGGGGATCCAGTCTTACACAGCTTTACAAATTACAACCCCTAGGTTACTGTCAGCCTCTGCACTCCCCTAGTAGAAAGTTAATATTTTGTCTAGATTTTTCCTACAAGGAAAAGCCTAAGATTTGGATCACCACAGTTCAGGGTACAACTTCAATTGTAACGTCATTCGCTTCTGACAATTCTACTCCACACAAAACACAGAATGAGGAGGAACAGGAATTTGGTTTGTTTTTTTATCCACCACATTACTCACTGAAGATTACAGATTCCAGTTCCCAAGACATCGCTCTGGACCCAGATAGCAGAGACAGATTGTGTAGCTGGAGCACATAGTTCTTCCTACTGGCATATGCCCATGTCTCAACCCTCACTTGGAGGGAATCCCACCAGAGATAAGAGGAGAGCTCAGGCTCCAAGAAACTGCGTTTTGGCTTCTGTGCCAAGAAAGGAACCCGCTAACACTGACAGCGATTACAGAGCTGATGTGGGACACATTCAGTGGGAACTAAACACAGGCACCCGTCTAGACAACAGTATTTTGGGATAGGGCGCTGAACAAAGAGCCCACAGGAGCAGAGTTCTCCACACCGCTCTAGACTAGATTCAACCCCATGATCTTTAAATTAAGGGTCCATATTCCGCCAGTGGCTATTTCTCACATTCCTGTAGTGCATTTCATGCTTCACTTCAGACTGGCTAAGCTTACGCTTTTATAAATCCCACCAGAAATAGCTAGACATGGTTCCGTAAACATATAATGAAATAAATTATGACACAAAGCTTAGTGTGACTTATTTAGCAACTCCAATCTAATTTTATACTTGATTAATACACACGCATGAAATTCAGATTAGTAAGCGAATCTGCCTTCTGGCTTCCTAGCCTAGGTTATCCAGAGAAACTTGGTTGTTTACGTGCTGCAATATTCT
The DNA here is from genome assembly GCF_000708025.1 of Charadrius vociferus. Lineage (NCBI taxonomy): Eukaryota > Metazoa > Chordata > Aves > Charadriiformes > Charadriidae > Charadrius > Charadrius vociferus. The sequence continues at coordinate 104,234 of NW_009647734.1, read as the reverse complement.
TCATTGGTTTTCTGCCCTACTAAAAGCAGTCAGGACCTAGAGGTGAGATTCGCTAATAAAACTTTGAAAAGAGGCAGGAACTTTGATTTTACCTGGTCACTTTTCCATGCCTTACTTGTAATCTTATTTACTAACACATATAATTTTACCCCCTACACAGCCACACCCAAACTGAAGACTTTTCATTTTCTAACATTTCAAAAAACCTAAAATTCTGCTTTAAATACAAGCATTATATCTCTATATGTTCTAGACAACTCAGTGCTAGCCATAACAGATTTCAACTGTACAAAAGCAGAATTCTTATGATTAGCAAACAATCAAGCTCCATTAAGAGTAGAACATACTTCTTCTCTACAGGTTATTTTTCACAGAGATACATGGACTGGTGAAGCGCTTCCTTGAAAACTCAGGGAAAATAAATATTCCGGGCACAAAACAGACCCGGTCCAACTATTGCGAGTGACCCATCTCCCATATGGAATTCAGGCTGGATCTGTAATATCTAACAGCATTCAGTCCTCCAGTTTTCTGCTGAAGCTGGCTTTGGAGGAGTCCACCCGAATTAACTGGTATCATTTACATTTCATGAGGCAAAAGCCTGCACGTAAGAACTGTGCGAAGAATATCAATTCACAGCATAAGGAAAAAAAATCCAACCCTCCACTGGGGGAAAGTAATGAGGGAATCCTGTTCCCACACTCAACTCCTATCACTCGGGTACGTGGACCTGCCCCCCCCCCCAAAAAAAAGGTAGTAAAAGTTGTCATTTACCTTTAATTTCCAACCACTGCTCATAATCTTCTTCCTCATCTTCATCTGGCGACTGAAACACACTGAGGCGGTTAACGACTGGGGTCTGTTTGGAATGGGAGTAGTTCTTCGCTTGGTGCAGCATGCTGCTCAGGACCTGACCGGGCCGCTTCCCAAACAGCATAGGTTTCTTCCCAACATTTGATGCAGAAGTGTTTGCCGAGTTATTAGTAGAACTTGGGGGAGGTTCTTAGAAAAGAATGAGGGGAAAATAATTCCTGTGCATCCTTACTGTTGTAATCTCAGAAGGTTACAAATAATAACTCAGGCTGTAATACAGCTGCAATAGGCTGTTACTTTCAGAGTAAGTTAAAGACATTGACTGGTAGAAGCTGCACCATCAAATGAAAGCTGTGATGATTTTTACAATGTGAGATTCAAGCTAGAAGAGAGATGCTTGTCTTTACCGTACCAATAGAGGGAAAGGGGGCAAACTTCCCTATCGCATCTCGAAGACTTTAATCCAAATTTAAAGGGGTCATCATTGCTTTAGAACTTACTCATACCGGTAACAGCTCATAGCAGGGTTTCTAAAGTGAACATACATGGCTGCAGCTCACACAAAGCTGGTATCACCAGGAGAAGGAAGGCCTCCTGTTGCTCAGAAGTCGACCTACCAGTACTTGACTTTTCCTTCTGCAGCTTGAGAAACTGCTGGAGGAAACTGCCATCATTAACAAACTTGTTGGAAACACAGGCTTCACTGTCAGTACCGTCATCTCTGAATAGAAAAAGAAAAGTAGGTGATGGTACTCATCATCCTCCCCAGCTCCCCTCAAACACATTTATTGTGAACAGAAAAACAAGGCAAATGCTAATGACTACTGTCTCATTGAATCTTGGCTTGATAACACACCTAGCCTTTGAAAAGCAGAACCACTCAGCTTGCTGCTTACAGCATTTACCCACGCTCTCCACCTGCCTCCTTTACTACTCCGTTAAAACAAGATTTCTACTTGCTCTGTTACGCTGCCCTGCTTCCAAGAACACCAGGCGAGCATTTAGCTGGAGAACCGTGTTAACTCTTCAGAGTCGCTATTATAAGAAAGGTAACAAATAGGAAGCAGAATAAAAGCGTAATAACACCCTGTTAAAAACACCATTGCCGTTAGCATATCTCTGTTCTCGCTAGTATCTGAAAAGTCTGGCTAGATCAATTTAAGTGCAAATATCCTATTCCAACCTTTACTCAATTATCAATTTCAACTTGCTCAGTATTTGCCTCCAAGTACAAGAGCTCTGTACTGCTCATCTCTTTGGTTCCATCGACAGACACGGCCGTTTTCTGTCAGCGGAGCTCCCATCCAAAAGCACTGTAATTCAGACATACTCTCCAATCAGCGGCAGCTGTTGTATGCTCAGGTAGTTCTGTTTCGCTTGCTGCTCCAACCTGGCCTCAATTTCTCTCTTTTTCTGCGCTATCAGCTCCTCTTGGTGAAGAATATTCACGTTCGTCTTGGCCGATTTAGACTGCGCGACCCCGAACCACCGGCTCGCTTTCCCT
>NW_009647734.1:93471-100900 GCF_000708025.1 Charadrius vociferus | reverse complement strand
AATTTGTTCCTGAAAAAAAGGTACACCGAGCATGGTTAACCACCAGCCCGTAGAGTTCCAAGCTGCTCTGTGTGTGTGTATGTGTGTGTGTGTGTGCGCGGGGGGAGCCCTGTCAGCGGGGCCGGCCTGTGGTGGTCGCAGACTAACCCGCTGTCTTCTCTTGCAGTGGTTGATATCCCAGCAAGTATCCTTTTTTCTGGTCGCCCGGGCGAGAAGCGTCGTTGCCCAGCCAGCTCGCTCCCGCAGCGAGGGCTCCGAGAGCAAAACACCTCGGCAGAGAGAGCCTGGGGATGGGGATTTAGCTGGTATTTTTAATCTACTTCCACGGTTGTGGGCCGCTTTCTTAACGCCTGTGTTCTCTTGAGGGTTTTTTGGACGTCAGGCTGTTGCTGTGTTCCAGACTGTGTTTAATATTTACTTAACTCTGATGCTGCTAGATTCCCCAGTTTGAAGACGTTAAGTTTGAGGCAGCCAGCCTCCTGTCCGAGCTGTATTGTCAGGAGGTGAGTGCACAGAGGCTACTTCAGAAATTATCGGTTGTCCTGGGGCTGCAGGGCTGCATTTGATGTGAGCATCTTTGGTCTTGAAGTACTACATTGCTATCATTAAGAGGATTTATGAATTTTTTAGAAGCTAGCTGTGGTGAATGTAAGTACACAATACTAAAGTGTAAGCCGGAAAGACTTTTGGTCTTATCGTGAAAGTTGCTGTTGGAATTGCAATGCAGGTCTTCCACAGCAAAGGAAGTTTACTTGGCCAAAGTATTTCTTTACCCCTGATTTAGACAAAGACAAGCTAATTTGGGGGGAGGGAGGGAAGTAGATGGTTTTCCTTGGGCTTTTGTTGTGTTCCTAGGCTATTTTTATTCTTTGTCTCTGGAAAAGCTTTAACGAGTCTTTACTTTCTCTCAAGCAAATATTTGCCTTTTTTCTTACGTGCAGAAAAAAGTGGATATTAGAATAGTGGCCAAAGGAGTTAAATACCTAATACTTTTAAGCAGTCTTTGAGTCAGGTATAGGTGTGTGGGCCTGCCTGTTAAATCCTTGGGTTTGTTGCTTTTCATGTTTCAAAGTTCCTGATCTATGAGACTTCAATGGGGGATTGACACAGAATACAACTAGTTTAAAAGTTGTTATTGGTGATGTAGTTGCCAGTAGCCTGCTTTTGATGTTGACTAGGGTGCATGTTTCTGTTTCAGAATTCAGTGGATACAGCAAAACCTCTGTTACGCAAAGCCATTCAGATTTCACAGCAGACTCCATACTGGCACTGTAGATTGCTTTTTCAACTTGCAGTAAGTGATTTATATTGATAGTTGTGTTACTGTAGCACTGTGGTTGGAAAAAAAAGGGCTGGAAAATACCTGTATTCTTCTTAAAAAGAGCTTGCATGCTTCCCTCCTTGCGCCCCCCAATCATTGCTGCTGATGGAGACAATAGAAGAGAAGTTCATGCTATGAAATAGTGATACGTTGGTAGACTGTGGATTGGATTGAGACTCGCTTCCTAGGGAAGAAGGCAGCAAGGATCATTCTGTGGGCTCTAGTAACACACAGCTTTAGAGACAGAGCAAAACAAAATGCACCTCATGGCTAGCAGTAAGGGCAAATGTGCTTATAAAGCCTGTTGGAATTGGAGCTTCGTTTGAGTATTTTCAACCTAATTAGCGCACAGAGCAGAACTGGGATGGGAAAAGCAGCTTGTGCGAAGGCCTCCAAGCAGTTACTCTTCCTGTTCTGTAATATGCTCTAAGTGTGGCTTCAGCTGCACAGGTCAGACCGTCTTCGCTTCTGGGAATAAACCCGTGCATGTTGGAATTTGCAGTGTTTAACATTTGTTACGGTCTTCAGCTGTGGAACTACTCTTAAAGTGCCGGTTTTCTTGAGTGATCCAGTGCATTAAATGGGGAGCATATCCGAAAAGTTAACTCATCAGTGTGGGAAGAGCAGATTATTGCTGAAGAACTGCCCCCGTTTTTTCTAGGAATTTCTCCTAAAGAGCCTCAAGGTGTTTAACTCGGAGAGTTGAGGGAGTTAATTGCTCTTTACAGGCAGTCTGCAGCAGAGAGCAAGTTAGGAAGCAATTTTATCTTTGAAGACAGTCTTAATAGTCACCTGTACTTGTCTTTTTCCCATCCTGATGAGCTTAAACAAGCAGACCAGCTTCCTTTAAAAGGAATTGCCAAACTCCTTTGTGTAGTTTAGGAACAGTGAATTGTGGAGAGCCTTACTTTCCTATCGATTAAAGGACAAATGTTTACTTTGCCATGAGTTAATGCCTGAGTACTCAGAAGCAGCTTAAGCGTTTTCCTCAGTGCCTCCCTCTGAATAGGATCCTTCCTCGAAGCTTGACATTCTTGGCTGATTTCTCTTCTGTGTGGTATTTCCTCTCTGGCTTTTGCTTGACCACAGAGACCTGAGTGTCTCATTGCCTTGGTGTCTCTTCTACAACTCTGTGGCTTTCTACCTGAATTTGGAGAAGGTACAAAACTCGGCGGCAGGAGGGAGTGAGAAGTGCTCTGGCAGCTGCGTCAACCTCTCCCCGTCACCTGAAACATACCTTGCAGACTTTCTATGCTCTTCTTGCTGGAAAATACTCTGTTATTCCAGTTACTCCAATGTAACGGTCTGTGGGTACTCTGGAGCTGTTGGGATCTGATCTGCACATGATCTTAATGAATTATGAGAGCTTTGCGTGGTATGAAACTGGGCTGAGACATTTTCTTTGAAATGTTACAGGCTTTTTTTTTTTTTTTGGAGAATGCCAGGTGTTCCTGGAAAATGCGTCTAAAATCAGATGATACATTTAACAAGTACCAGTTTAGCACTTGTCACATATAAAGTGCAGGAAAATTGCTAATTAGGTTCACAAAGAAAATGCTGATGTCTTATGGCCTTTTTTTAATTTCAGCAACTACATACACTTGAAAAAGACTTAGTATCTGCATGTGACCTTCTTGGAGTTGGAGCAGAATATGCCAGGGTGGTAGGGTCAGAGTATACCAGGTGAGTTCCCAGGACTTTTTTCCCTTCACACAGTAAATATTTTGGTTTCCTCTACCTTTTATTGGGAGATATTCTGGTTTTATTTAGAGATGTGATTGCTACATGCGTTTTAAAAGCAAACCAGTATTTCTAAGTGTTCTCTTTAGATCTGAGAGTTTCTCCGGCTCTTTCCTTGTTCTGTTAAACCAGTAATGTGCACTAATACTCTGGAGAGTCTTTTTTCAAACTCAACTTTGTATCAGCAAGTTTTCCCAGTAGCCTGGTTTGGCCATAGAAACCGTTGTACCGGGAACTGTCCAAAGCTTGGATACAGACCCCAGAGGCTGGGGCTTGGATTCCTGGGGCTGAGATTGAACTGTTGCATCTAGCTTTTAAATGCGCTTTCTGGGGCAGGTTCCTTAATACTCTTTTGTCTGTTGTCTTTGAGGGGGACGATGGCAGATCTTTCTTTTTTTTTTTTTTCCCCTGAGGGTTTTTATATACAGTTGCAGTTTGAGTGACTTTTCTGAGTACGACATTGTTTTGTTTCATTTCAGAGCACTGTTTCTGCTAAGCAAGGGGATGGTAAGTTGGATGTGCTTTTAAAATAAACTATTTCCTTGTTTAACTAGTATAATGCAAGTTACAGAGCAATAGAATGTAACTTGTCTGAACGTAGGGTATTTGTTTTAAGGTATTTGGCATGCTTATCTGTGCTTTATACATTCTGTTTTGTTTGTGTGAGCAAGCACAGTATTAAAATATATCTGGGATAAGCCTTAAGTCTGCAGGATTCTTGTGAAATCCTTGTGAATAAGTTTGGCTTTTTTTCTCCTGTATTAATTATGGCAAGTAAATTCCTGGAAGGAAAAATGATAACTGCAAGTTGTCGCTGGAGCCCGTGTAATTAGGGATGAAAAATCTGGTCATGTGAAAAGGCCGGTGCTCTTGCAGTAAGATGTCTTTGAGTTTATTTTTGTTTTAAATAGATCAGTGTATTTGGGGCTCTACTGTGGTTCTCTGTGTTTAAACTGGCACAAAAATAGCAGGTTTTTCTTTTAAATTACAGCTCCTTCTAATGGAACGGAAGCTGCAGGAGGTGCACCCTCTCCTTACTCTTTGCGGGCAGATAGTTGAAAACTGGCAAGGAAACCCCATCCAGAAAGAGTCGTTACGCGTGTTCTTCTTAGTCCTGCAGGTCACGCATTACCTGGATGCTGGGCAGGTACGTGCGAGTTGTGCTTCGTATAGTTCCTGTGTTGTGAGGACTGGGGAAAACAAATACTGCCTCAAAAGCAGCTAATTAGTACACTGAGGTGATTTGGGGGGATTTTTTTTTCTTGCTGCGCCATGCTTTTTGTTAATGAAACTTAATTTCTGTAGATTTTAATCACAAATGAAATGAGGAGTGAAGAAATTGCATTCATTTCTTCTTCCTTGAGGAAAGGTTTACTGTGATACGCTTATAGCCATGGCAGCCACTCTTGCTTTTATGTAACGTTGGTGGAGATAACGGGCTTTGTGTATGATTTTGAAAAACATTTTGAGCGTCTGTTGGTCATACATGCAAATATGAAGGGCTGATTGTTGTTAATCCTGAAACGGGCCTAAAGTAGTCACTGTTCTGTCATGCTAGTGTTGTGATTTATGCATGAACTAATTTCCTGAATGTGGGGATTATTTATTGCCTGGCAAGTTTTCCCAACTAAGTAAATGTTCAAGCATCTGGGCTGCAGCAGCGATGTCTGATGTGAATCATCTTTCGCAGGTGAAAAGTGTGAAGCCGTGCCTGAAACAGCTTCAGCAGTGCATCCAGACCATCTCCACCCTGCACGACGATGAAATTCTGCCCAGCAACCCTGCTGATCTCTTTCACTGGCTGCCCAAGGAACACATGTGTGTGCTTGTCTACTTGGTGAGGAGCTCTTTTTTTACGTAATGTATATTGCTAATTAATGAGGAATTGGTTAAAAATTGCTTGGAGCCAGCAGCGGTAGATTCTGCAGACCATATGCTGCTTTACGTTACACTGACAGTTTAATTCTGCCAAAGCATCTGTGAGACTATTGCTTTCAGTGATGTCAGTGTTTGAAGAGACTGTGCAAGAAATCTGGAAACTGGAATGTAACTTATTAATATCTAAGCCAAATAGAATCAGATGAACTCGTACGAAGTAGAGCTGCGTTGGCTTACTTCTGCCGACAAGAGTGACGATCTTGACTTCAAACTCCTGAAACCAGTTGCCCCACTTCTTGAATATGATTATACTCCTAAATGATGTCAAAAGTTAGTTCAAAAAGCTGTTAGCTGAGGAGTTGTGTGAACTCCCACACCTTTCCTTTTTGCAAAGAGAAATTTTTTGTAATATTGCCTTTGTTCTCCGGCAGGTGACAGTGATGCATTCCATGCAAGCAGGATACCTGGAGAAGGCTCAGAAGTACACAGACAAAGCACTCATGCAGCTAGAGAAGCTAAAAAGTAAGGATAGGGATTATCATTTAGCTTATGCTGCAAGGTTCCATTACTTGTTGCTAATTTAAATTAAAAATACAAACCAAAACCACAGCAGCCTTATTTGGCTCACTGGGACAGCCTGCTGTCAGTCTGTTTCTGCTGCGTCTAAGAATTTTGCTGTGTTTTAAGACTGGATAGTTATTTTGAATACAGAAATCAAGTTTGGGGTTTTTTTTTATTGTAACTCAGTAAATTTGGCTGTAAATACATGCATTTTCGTGCTGCCTTTCTGTTTGTCCATGTATTTGGTTCTCCAAGCTTTTGATTCTCTAAAATGAGCGTGTTTTTCCTTAACTGGTGCTCAGACTCCTACTGATGACAGTTCAGTGGGTTTGGTAGAGTTTTTGTTGTTGGGTTGTTTTGTTTTGTTTTGTTTTTTAATTTCTTTCTTTAAACCTGTGCCATCCTTCCCGTGGCATATGGAAGAGGAGCGGGGCAGTACGCTGACTCTTCTGACACCAGGTGGTCCAGCCAAAGACATCACTCTAGATTTCCACAAATGAATCTCTGTATTGAAGTCTCGCTGAACCACCTGCAATTGAGGAAGGTGGCTAGGGGTGGGGGAGGCCGCGGGGTCAGGGTGTCCCTATTGTCTTAACTGCACTTACTGAATTACTTTTCCCTCTTCAGTGTTGGACTGCAGTCCCATCTTGTCATCTTTCCAAGTTATTTTGTTGGAACACATTATCATGTGTCGGCTCGTCACGGGACACAAAGCTACAGCACTGCAGGAGGTAAAAATGGGGTTTCATGGTTTCCCTAATTGTAGATGTATGCAGTCATAACTCTTATAATACGGGAATTTTAGTTTTGAGGAAGATACTTGGGCTGAGATGGGGATTCCATCAGTGCTGCCTGCTGGAACTAACAGATACGGTCAGGCCTGACAGTGCTCAGGATACCGCAACTCTGAAGCTGTGGAATTAGGCTCCTCTTAAATATTTTGTTTAAGAACACTTTGGAGTCGCTCATGGAGTCAACAATAGTTGATCAGTGGCTACAGCTGACACCTTCCTGAGGATCCTTTGCAGTCTGACTCTGGTGTCTTTTCCCTTTCCCTCAGATTCATGACTGAGAGTGGCTCTTAACTCTTCCTGTTAGTGTTCCTGGCTTGTTCAAGTGTTTCTCGGTTTTTAGGGTTTCCTGCCTTTCTGTCCTTTCCTCCTCTTACATAGTTTGGGGGGAAGGAAAAGGGCAGTGTTCTCGAATGCAAGGAAGAACTGTGCTTTTTTCTGTCCTCACAGTCACTTTTAATTCCTGTTCATCCATCCCTTATTTATAGGAGATGCTGCTGTATCATCTCAACCTCTGCTGTCAGCTTCCTCATCAATGTACTCGGGGAGTGGGGGGAAATTTAGCCTGCTGAGGAATAGTCATTGGTTCTGGCTCATAAAACTCATCCCAAGCACAAACCCTGTGGAAGATTTTGATTCCAGTTTTTCTGTTGCGTGCCAACTCGAATTCTGAGCGTGTCAGAAGAGATCTGTGACTTGGTTTGCAGGTGGTGCCACCATATGGTGGAGCTGCTGCAAAGCAAATAATTCAAAACCAGTTTGAGTTTGTGTGGTGTGGGAGGAGTGTGTGTAGAGCAGCGTGTGTACCTTGGCTTGAAGCAAATCCAGCCTCCGCTTTTACCTTGGAGTGTGACTTCAGATTCTTGAACCAATCACTGAAATGTACTGAATGACACAGATGATGCAAGTAGATGGATTTAGAGCTTAAAATGAAATGGAGAAAAAGTATCTTAAAATATTCTTTTTTTTTTTTTCCTAACAGATTTCACAAGTCTGTCAGCTCTGCCAGCAGTCTCCCAGACTGTTTTCCAATCACGCTGCCCAGCTGCACACGCTATTAGTAAGTGTCTGTGATTTGCAGTAAACTTCTGACTCTCTGGCAGACCCTGCCCGAGGCTTGGACTGATCGGTCATCAGT
>NW_009647734.1:79418-93425 GCF_000708025.1 Charadrius vociferus | reverse complement strand
GGTCTGCGTTAACGATTGCCAGCCCTGCTGGGGGGACTCGCACCCAGGGTTAGTCAAGGCTGTCAAAGGCTTAAATCCCTTTTTAAAATAAGTGACGTGTAGAATGATAGCGTGCAAAGTAAAGACACAAGATTTATACTGCGCACGTTTGAGACGGTGTGTTGTGGGAACTGTGTGAGGGGCAGAATTTATGTAGGATAGCTATTTGAGTATCACAAGAAATTAATAGGGGGGGTTTAGATAAATGGGGCGTTTTTTACAGGAGCATATTATTTTGAAGGACTTTGTGCAGAAATTGCTTATTTTTCCCAGAGCTGAGCAAAACTAAGACTTGGTTACCTTTTTTCCTTCTAATATCCTGAGATTCCTGTGGGTTCGTGCCTGCCTTTCTTTGCATTCTCGGCTTGTGATAATTGCATTATGCGTTACCTTAGAAATAATCGTGTCTTCTACAGGGGCTCTACTGCATTTCTGTTAACTGCATGGACAATGCAGAAGCACAATTTACTACAGCACTGAGGGTAAGATTTTCTTCCCAAACTGTGTCCTGTGGGTGTGCAGGGTGGAAACGGCCTTGTTGCAATTGTTGTGTGGGTCACTGACCAGTTGAGGCTGGAAGGGAAATTTGGAGATCATCTGTGTTAGTTGCGCTAATTCGTTTGGGTTTTTTTTTCCTATGCTGATCGCAGTTCAGGTCAGGAGGATTTATTAATAGCAAAATATCAGACACCACATCTGTGATTTATATGGGGTGAGCAAATTCTGGGTTAGATGCTGAAGTACTTGACTGTGCTGTTGTTGTCTTGTTTATTTTAGCTCACTACACATCAAGAACTGTGGGCATTTATCGTGACAAACTTAGCCAGTGTGTACATCAGGGAAGGCAACCGGCATCAAGAGGTAAGCTCCTTCCTAACTGTCCCAAAAGTCCAAGTTTTCTCAGAAAACTGCTGCTGTGCTTGTCTTTTTTCTGAGTATTTTTGCAAAGCGGTGCCCTGTCTGGCAGCCAGGCAACTTCTTAATGAGGGTAGTGTCAATTAACAGTAAAGAACCAGTGGTATCAGCTGGCCTCGCTGCAAACCGCCGGAGCAGAGTATTCTGGATTGTGCACAGAATCCTTTACAGCACCGGGAGGGGAAGCTGCCCGCTGGGAAGGGTGTGATTAACTCTGTCGTCTTGACTCATTCAACCTGTTTGCTTCAGTTTCCATCTGTTTAGGGGTTTTATTAGATTGCATAAAACCTAGCAAGGTTTAACTAAACATCCAGAAATAGGTATGTGCACGTGTGTGTTCCTTTTGCTTCAGTGCTGCGCCTGAAGCACTGTTAATAGGAAAACTCAGCTGCGCGCGTTCTTGCAGTGACGCGTCTGATCCCTCTGTGGTAACTTTTCGGACACGTGCATGCAGGTTTCTTGTGATGAGGCTGTACATGAAGTTTCTCGCCAGGCACGCAGTACTTGGTTAGAAAGCTTAGAGAGGAAAATAGTAACAAAAAACCCTCACTTTTTTTTTTTGCTTAGTTGATTTCTGGTTTTAATTAAAAAACAAATCTGATATACAGCATTCATTTGGGTCTTGAACAGCTCGCTTAGATATGACAGCTAAAAGTTTTCTGGGGAAATGCTAACATTGTGTAGGAAGTTCTATAAAGTCTGAGAAAGCATATTTTGTATAAAACTTGATTTTAGGATCAAAATGGGCATGAAAACTCATGATACTGGAATGTTTGTGCTATGATTTCACCAGCACAAGTAAACTTGAGTGTGTTTATGGTGACTTGCACCGTTTTGATCTGATGCGCACTTCCTATAAAAACACTTGCTGTCAGTACTGTAAGCCTCTATTTGTGAGAAATGCTGATTATGTTCCTTTTTCCCTCCCACTTTGTAGCTCTACAGCTTATTGGAAAGGATAAATCCAGACCATAATTTTCCTGTGAGGTGAGAATTCCAGAAACTATGTGCTGATGTTGCATTGGTGATAGTAATACTGGATTTGTAACAGGCTTTTTTAAAAAGAAAACAAAATAACTTCTTTTCAAGGCAGAAGTTCTGACTGCGCATTAAATATATTGTTTTGTTTGGAGATTTGATTATGAGGCAGATTCCTAGAAATCTGTCTGTAGTGCACGTAACCACTGCGCGGTGCCTGGAGCTCAACGCTTTGCTTTGTCCGTAGCTCTCACTGTCTTCGAGCAGCGGCTTTCTACATCCGAGGGCTGTTCTCCTTCTTTCAAGGAAGATACAACGAGGCAAAGTGAGTACGAATCGTGCCCTTGGAAGGTGGGGAAAACCATGAGAAACTAAATCAAGCTTTTTAAGATAAAAACAAAGACCCCGAGGCCTTGCTTTCAAACCTGCCAGCTCTTCTCCCCGAGGATTTAGTCAGCCTTCTGTTTTACTTAGGGGAAAATACCAGGAATCTGTTGGGTTTGGATCTCTTTAGTTCCGAATGCTCCTAACAATACTCCTGCAGTGTTCTGCAGTGGCACATCTGAAACAGAAGCTTTTCAAAGGAGGACTTCTATTATAGTCATTTTTGCTAAATAAAGAGTGAGGTTTGGGAATTAAGTGCTTTGTTTAAGGTCACCTGCAGCACACATTTATTCCTAAGTGCTAATATTTGCCAGTTGGATTTATTCAGTTCTTAATGATGTTTCTTACATACTGGAGGGAAAGTAGAGTTTTTAAACACTTCATTTTTGCTCTTTTGGCAGGCGATTTTTGCGAGAGACACTGAAAATGTCAAATGCGGAGGACTTGAATCGATTAACAGCGTGTTCTCTTGTACTCCTGGGTCATATATTCTATGTGTTAGGGAATCACAGGGTAAGCCTTCGCTGTCTCTGGTATTACCATGTAAATGTTGGACTTGTCATTTGCCAAAGCCAATCAGGACATTTTGTGAAATTCATCTTATTTTAAGAATGCTTGTTTATTGGTATCCCACTAAAAGTTGGCAGCATATTGACTTACATAATGCTGTAGCTGTAATTTGCATGTTTAATAACACTTTAACAAAGTAGTAGTGTTTGAAGTCTGTTCTAGAAGTGTGTGTTCCTATAATGCCTGAAATCAGTTGGGGGGGAAAAAAAAAAAGGAGCTGAATAAAGGACAAATAACATAATTCAACTGGATTGTTTTGGAAGGAATTGTGGGTACAAGCTCCTTCATTCTCACCATATGCCAGAATATGTGAAATCTTTCTATTATCTTGCACAACAGAGACACCGTAATTCCTAGGACAGAGCAGAATTCCAGGCAGCTTTACATCATGTGTTTGGGTTATTGTCCCGTTAAGCATTTCCACTTGTTAGCTAGAACATGGCAGCAATTAAAGTAGACAAATTTGTCATCACAAATTTAGCATCTCTATGTAATGTGTATTTGCAAGGGGGAAAAAATAATACCCGTTTTATGTTGATATCTGCTCTTCACCAGGAAAGTAATAACATGGTAGTGCCAGCCATGCAGCTTGCGAGCAAGATACCGGACATGTCTGTGCAGCTGTGGTCCTCAGCTCTGTTGAGAGGTAAGTTGGGAAAAGGTCTTGTACTTACAAAAGCAGCAGAGAGCCTGTTGCTAGTAACTGGGTGTTGAGTGTGGGGCTGTGTGGCGATGCCAGCGCTCGCCCGGACACTGCCTGGCCTTTCCAGATACCAAGAGAGGTGCAAGATGGTGCTTCCAGTTACTGATCTGCGGCCCTGGCCCTGCTGGCAGATGCTGCAGTTGTTTTTTGGGAGGGAGCTGTAAGGCACTCGGGGTGACAAGGCGCTGTAGAGCTCCGGCATCCCCACGTGAGTGGTGTGAGGTAGCAGTTGGGTTTCCGCTGCTGTGGTGGGACGGCAGTTTATGATATAACCAGCTGAACTGGTGACCCTTTGGAAAGGGCTCTGGTTTGCACCCGTGTAGCATCTATTCTGCTGCTGCTCTGCTTTTCTTTGACTGTAGTTCCAATTGTAGGAAGCATTTGATTAAGTTTCACTTAGGCTTTTCTGCTGCGTATGGGCTTTAATTATATCACTCCATAACGTAAATATTGTTTAATCTGACTTGCACAGGCCCCAGGATGCTTTGTTCAAATATTGACTAGCTTCTTGGCAGACCATCAACATTAATGCTGCAATTGATTTGCTCTCACTAGAAAATAAAGCAGTAACTCTACCCTTTCTTCCAAGAACTTACCCCGCAGCTTCAATTTATATTAAATTGTCATGTTTACTATAAGCATGGTGCTCTGCATTGAGCACTGTGGGCCAGGCTTATTTTCTGCTTTGCCGTTGCCTTCGCTACAAAAGCGCTTCCAGGCAATTGAAATACTTTTTTTCTTATTCATTTCCAAGTGGTAGTTCACGTACAAAACATGCCGATAGTACAATGATGAATCCGCTGTAGATGAAACACCACCTCGTGCTCAGCTGCTGTTGCCTCCGGTCGTATCCAGTAGCCTGGGAACAGCGAGAGGCAGTTTCCGTTCTGCTTTGATTTTCTTAAGAGTTTCCTCTATAGAATTAATTACCTACTCTTGAAGAAAAGGTGCTTGATGAGGAATAACAAAACACCACCACATGCTCGTTGACAGGAGGTGCAGCATCTCAGCCCCTGCCACACTCCGCTGCTTATGATTTATAGCTGAAATTGTGTGATTCTTGGTAGGTTTCTAGTCTTAAATCTGCTTGACCCAATACCTGTGAGTAAACCCCACAGAAAACAAGACACTAGGATCAGCTCATGGTGTGTGCAAGGCAGCAGGCTTCTGTAGTCCCCCAAAAACAAGGGTTCACCGCCCAAAAAAAGTTGCTTGATCTCAGGAACCTGTGCCGCTGATCGTGGAGCCACAGTGAGAAACCTGTGGGTCTTTCCTGTTCCCACTAGATGGTGCTGGAAACTCAACATCTCAACAAACTGCACAGGGGTTTTTATTGGAGTGAGGCGTTTGCATCCTGCTTTTAGAGCTCCTGTAATGTTATTTTTTTTTTAATAGTTGAAAACTAAAATGATACCAAAACCTGTGATGTGCTCTGCCTATAGTATTAGAAAAGAGGTGGCTTCGGGTTCCCCATGTGCCCCGCTTCTCTTAGAGATTTTCGCTCAGAAGTGATGTGACTTTGGTATGTTGGCTGTTAAAACGATGCGGTCATCAAATGTAGGGACTCGTCAAATACAGGGAACAGTCTTTTCGGATAAGAGAGCTGGTCAGTTGAAAACAAGTACAAAGAGTGTTTCTTGGTGAGCACACTACACTTCTGTCTTTCAGACCTGAACAAAGCCTGTGGCAACGCCATGGATGCACACGAGGCAGCACAGATGCATCAAAACTTCTCACAGCAGCTCCTCCAGGACCACATTGAAGCATGCAGTCTTCCAGAACACAATCTAATCACGGTAAGTGATCTTCATCTTGCAGCTATGAGTGTTTTTGAGGCAAAACAATGTGCTTTTTTTACCCTTTCCTATTCCTTTCTTCTGCTGAGCACACTTCTCAGTAAGTTGATAAAATTCAGTCTACTTCCTAGTATTTAAACTGGGCTGATAACAGGAAAAGGAAGTGTGACTCAGTCAATTAATTCACTTTTATAAAGTTTATTTGGTGGGTATGATCTTTGTTTCTTAGAAGTGTTTTCTTGATACACCAGAACTTATGCTCTTTAAATGGTTTTTGTGGGAGATAGTCACTTCATTTTGCTGACAACTATTACTTTTGAAAGAACCTTACCATGTTCTCAAGCTTCAATTTCAATCTTTAGGTCATTCAGTCTGCCTTGTTCTGGGGAATGCTTTGTTGTACACTGCTACAAGTACAGTTTCTAGCAATACTTTAGCATTCCTAAGGTTTTTTTTCTCACTTATCTGTAAATCTGAATTGCCAGTTAATATACCAGTTGATGCCTGTGTAGCCATTGGCTTAAGGTGCAACTTTCTTTAGACTTCAAATAGTCATGTCCTTCCTATCAGAAACACTTTTAACACTGTTTTAAAAATACAGAATGGTTTCCTAAGCTGCAACTCAGCAACGGCATAAGATAATTTAATGTTCTGGACTGAAATAATGTCCATATGGGAATGTGAGATGTGAGGAATTTGACATCTCTTTCCCAACATTCCCTTTTGGAGGGAAGAAAAGAGGGTAAAAAAGGCCAATAGGAAGATGCTGTTTCCTGGCTTTACTCGCAAAAGGATCCTGAGACTTGTGAGAATGCGAGTGTCTGCGATGCAGCCTGTGTTGAGACCCCCACGGCCAGGTGCCCGTCTCCATCCGTCAGCGCAGTCCGCGGGCCAGTGCTCCCACCTCCCCTGTCTTTGCGCGCCATCGCTGGCTTCTGCATAATCTGTGACGGATTAAAAATCTGGAGGGGGGAGAGGATTAAGAAACAAATATTAAATCTGCCCGTTCTAGAAGATTTTGACTCATTTAAGAGGAAAGTATTTTAGTAATGAAATGGGTGAGAATCCCATTCTGGGAACGCTACAGCTGCAGTGTGTAACGGGCTCAAACACACGTAAAGTTAAGCCCCTCGTTTGTGCGAGCCACGGCTTCCCGTGTTTGGAGGGTGAGAGGTTTACCTGTGAGAGCAGGAAATGCTTTCACTCGATTGCCATTCACCCTGGATGCAGCGCGGGAGTCAGCTAGGTTTGGAATGACGGGCATGTGGAGTGGCTGCAGTTCCAAAGAAATTCAAGGGACGGGAGCTCCACGCATGTAAAACAAAGTCAAACCTGATACGCAACTTCTTGAGATAATTAAAGATTTCATCAGGAGGAAGCGAACGTCTGCCCGGCGAGCTCCTTCCTCTGGCCTCGCCACCGTTCCTCCCCTCCCCGGGCAGCGGCTGTAGGATTTTCATGCTGTTTGTTATCTTTCAGTGGACAGATGGACCACCTCCTGTACAGTTCCAGGCACAGAACGGACCCACCACCAGCCTGGCCAGTCTCCTGTGAAACAGAATAACTATCAGGACAGTGTGTTTGAAAAGAAAAAGGAAAAAAAAAAAAGCCAAAAAAGGAGAAAAAATTCATGCAAAATCTTTTCTTCAAAGAAAAGGCAGCAAATTCCTCTTCTAGTGAGGGCCTTGTAGGAAACAGATTGCATAAAGACAACGTACATTTCATAGACTTGCAAAGTGAGAAGGGCATTTTAAGCTGCTTTTACATGTGTGTGAATATACAGCTAGTGTGTATATACCTGCTGGTTTTAATCTGCTTTCCTCTTACTGAGAATTAAGGTATAGTCCAAAGGACACTTGTTCCTTAAATTCTTAGATACCTACTTTTTAAAAACTCTCACAGGAAACGAAGAGGACTCACACAGTTTTGAATACCAATTGTATTCTAAATACTTAAGCCTTCCCTGAAGTACGATGCATGCCAGTTTTAATGCTTTCTGCACCCTTCCACTCCTGGGAATAATTGGATTAAGTCACGATTGATCGTAGGGTGCCCTAAAGTTCTAAATTTAGTTTCTGAGGTAATATTCTTTCCTTCTCGTTGTCTGCAAGTCGTTGCCGGTGCTGTTTGTAGCCTTGCAGTGAAGGTAAGGATGAGATCGGCGAGATCCGAGTTCTGACGGGCAGGGTGTTTGCTGCCGGGGGGTGCGTTAGCGTCCTCGGGGTGGCCTCCAGGCTGAGCGGAGCAGACATGCGCTGTTGTCAGAGGAGCAGGTTCCGTGTCCCAGATCCATGAGTGCGTGACAATGTGCCACCGCTTCGTCCCTATGAGGCTCTTCTATCTCCCTGCGCTGATGTCCGGTCCCGCACAGGGTAAGGCAGAACCTCAGCTCTCTCCATCTCTGCTATTTTGCCGTGATTTGTAGGGAAGGAGGAAATTTCTTGTCCTCCTGTCTGGTCCCTCTGTGGCCAAGCAACTGGGAAACAGCATTTTGCATCTTTATTGCACCCTCACCAAGGGAAGGCAGCATCTGTGCCTTAATGATTTTTTTTTTTTAACAAGTGATTGAAGTCAGAGTTAAACTAGGTGGCTAAAACCCAGAGCCGATATAAGCCAGAGGCTTATGATAAAAACTAAACTATAGTCTTGCCCTTGGCAAAGTTTCCAAACTTTTCCTGTGTCAGCTTTCCTGTTCTGTCTCAGTTTTTTTTTGAACTCTTCAGCTGTGAATTCTCACTGCATTTGCCTGTGCCTCTGCAGCTGTCTCGGAACAGGAGAGACGAGGCCCAAAGTTGTTCTGCACAAAACAGTATGGGAGTTGTTAATTCCAGGAAGCGTCAGCAGCTTTATAGCAAGGATCTGTGCCAGTCCATCGTAGTGCCATGTAAAGCTTGCGAGGTTCATGGGGTTGAATAAAGGTGTTTTTCTCTCTCAGTAGCTCTGCATATTTATCTCCCAGCTTAAAAGGGGGTGGGGAAGAGGAATCAGCTAGAAAAATTGACTTGTGTAGGGCTTTCTGTGATTGCTTCTTTTTCTGAGGGAGAAGGAGAATATTTTAGAGGAAATATTTGATCCCTTAAACCTTTAGAACTCTTACTGTAGAAGGAGTACTGTGAAATCTCTCTCTAATGGTCATGCTTTTTCAGTTTGTCCCCTGGCTAGCAACAGCTCACAGAGACACTTGCTTTTTGTAATTCAAACGCCTCAATTTTTACCCCTGAACAATATTAAGGGGACAAGGGCTTGTCCAATTGCCAAAATAGAATTTTATGTTTTCTCTGCTGGACACGCGATGCCCATGTAGATCCTGTTCTCAGACATTTACTCTTGCAGAAACCATGTATATTTTAGGCCTTGTGAAATCTTCAACAGGGAAAACACGACCTCAGTATTGATGTAGGGAGAGAGTCTGATTGCTGGGTTTGCAAGAAAAGAATTCAGTGTTGTTTAAAGTCTCCCTTAGAACTGAAAAAAAAGAAAAAAAAAAATCTGTGCATTAGTGTACAGGGTATTTGGAGGTCCAAAACACAGAGAGAGTCCACACAGATGGACCCTGTTCTGCATCGCTTGCTGCCTGAGATCGTGTGCTGTGTCTGCCACCCGTCTCTCGCGGTCTCCTGCCCCCTCGAAGGCTTTTGAGTCGCGGAGCCGCCGGCCGGCCTGCTGCGGCATTCCAATGGAAGCTGCCAGGCTCGCGGCACCGGGGGCAGGAGCCCGTCTCTGTGCCAGCGCTGCTGCGTGGCCCCGGCGAGAGGAGGTGGGACACGCTGGTCTGAGACAGCCGGGCTGTGCCACAGACATCTCTTAGAGACAGAACAACTTCATGGGCTCAGCGGCTGTCACGTGCTTGGATTTTGATCAGGGGTGATCAGGTAAATCCTGCCTTGGGAATATTGATACCCCATGGGCTATTTTTAAGTCTTTGCTTTTTTTTTTTTTTTTTTTTGGGGGTGTGTGTGTAGGAAGTGGTATCTCTCTGTGGCTGAGTTGCAAGAACTCAGTACCTGTTTTTAAGCACCTAAATGCAATGGCCATTTTCTTGACGGTGCTCTGAGCAGCTGAGGAAGGGGCTGGTCACTGAAAAAGATGTACGTTAGGGTCTGCGAGAGTCCCATTCAGGTAATCCAGGCACTCTCTTTTTTTTGTCTCTTTTTCATCCAATCTGAGGCTGTTCTTTAACTGATCACATGCCCGTGGCAACCAGAATACATTGCTTTAAACGTTGACCAAAAAACTGCTGCTTCTATAAGACAATATTAAAAAAAAAAAAATCCCAACTCTGGAGAGCTGTGGTTTGGGCCGAGTTTAAGAAAAGCATTTTGCAGCGAGCGAGATGTCCACCAGTGCCCGTTCAGGGAGCTGCATCTCCTGACCTCATCTTCCAGCTCGGGGACCCGCAGAGCTGAAGATTGTGTTTACGGGGAGCGATTTGCAGTGGCAGTTTCGTGGCTTCTCGTTGTTGGTGCTTGGGTGCGAAGCAGGCTGCTTTGTAGTCCAAATCCCCATGCCGGTCTGTTCTCAGGAGGGAAGGAAGTACTCGAGGGAAAGGCTGCCTGCTTGCTTCTGATCTAAGCGCGCCCAGGTTTTAACAGGAACCATTTGCTAAATGTGGTAGCTGAACTTGTTCCTCCTGATGTTACAAGCTGGGATTTCCCTGTCTGTGACGAGCCAGCTTCACCTGGGCTTTTCCTTTGTGCAGAACAGTGCTCGGCCGCGCTCCCCCCCACGGCCCCGCAGCGTTCAGAACTCTGCTCTGGTTCCAGAGTCCTCTTCCCATCACAGAATTTAAAAAAAAAAAAATAATGTAAATTTGAAAATAACTCGGTGATTTTTCTATCTCTGAAATTCAGTGTACATTTGTTACAATGTACAGTGCTTTTTAACTACACTTGTATATTAAATTATTTAATAGTTTTTGCTTTTCAGTATCTTTTGTATGTAGCAGAGATTAAAACAAGGACCTCATAACTGAAGTTCTTCCTAATTTTCGAATGCGTATGTAAAGTTGAACAGAAAACTAGAAGTTTACAGATAACGTTCTGTTAAGTGCTTGGTCTGTCTACCTTGATTTGAACAACATATTTCTAATCTTTCTTGTCCAATCATTTAATTCTCTATAGAAACAAACATGAAGTCTTTTATGAACTTCTAAAAAAATTATTCTTCTAAAGATGTAATTTAGAGAACTGTACAGTTTTTTTCTCTAGTATTTTTAAATGAGTAGCAAGAACTTACACAGAAGCATCTAATCACTGTTTTGTAGATAGTGTAAAAACTTATATATGTATAGAGAATGCAGTCTGAGGAAGTGTTCGCCTGTTGTATTTCATTTCCTACACTATGAACATCAGAAAGGCCCACACGCACAGAAAATAATCTACATTTGGCAGCTGGGGAATTTAAGTAAAATAAAAATCATGACCTTCATCCCCCATGTGCACTCGCTGTGACACCACGAGCGAAAATGGACATTGAGAAAACGTTAGGGCCTTACGTTGCTGCGCTGCCTGTGGACACGTGGAGTTCAGCACAACGGATTCCATGTTACTTCACTGCTTTAATTTTATTCAGTTTTTCTAAATTCTCCAGAAAGTAAAATTATGATAGAAGGGGTTTCGCTGATGTCCTACTTTACTTTAGAAATCACTGACCTCTCCACATCACGCTGGGTGAACCTTTTTCCGTAATGTACGGCAGTTCTTGCCGCAGTGGCGAGAAGCGAGTGAGAAGGAAATCACGTTGGTAGTTCAGGCTGTCCAGAACTCTGGGAGAAATCAGGATGAAACACCACCTGTCTGTGCTCTTCTACTGTCCGTCTTAGCAAGTGTATTTAATTGTTTCCTGCCGTGAACCTTTAAATGTTATGTTGGGTTTGTAGGCTGTATTGTTAAGTGTTTGTAGCTCTCCGTAAGTAGCAGGACGCGTACCTTCTGCCAGCGCTCCTTCCCGAAGCTGTAAATACAGTAACTCGTGTAATGAGATGGAACTGGGGGCATTACTTTGTTGCCTTTGCTTCCTCTCGTTTTCTATATTAGAAGAATTTTTAAATAAAGTTTAATTTTACTTCTTCTAGCACTTTGTAGAATACTAATTCCTTTAGTTGACCTGCAGGCAGTCCTGCCTACAAAGGATGCGTTTTATGTGGCAACAGTGACTTACCCCGTGTCCCAACCTGGCGTTAGGAGGTGTTTAGGGCCCTCCTGGCTTTGGGGCAGGAGGCTGAGGATGGTGGGCGCTGGCTGACGTGTGAAGAAGAGTGCTGTAGAGGGGTGCTGGAGAGCGGGGATGGATGGCTGCTCTGCCCGCAGTCGCGCTGAGGGCTCCTGCCTAGAAGAAGAACTGGAATTTCCTGCTTGAAGGACTGGAGATGGCGGAGGGTGGCTGTGGACCTGCCCTGGAGACGGCTGGAACCCTTGGCAGGTGCTGGGGTTAAAACAAGACTTCTGTAGAGTGGTCAAACACCCAGAATTTTTTGTACTTGGTTGAGGACAGAAGTATTTTTCACGGCAGTTGTGCAATCAAGGAGGATGCTGACTATATTTGATCTTCACAAACGGGATCTTGTTTAATGGAGACTTGGGGTTTTTGTCCTTTATCCCAAAGTTTGAATGGTTCTGGCAGGTATTTTTACATTTTGAGCTTCAATTTAAAAGGAAGAAAACTGCTGAATTAATTTGTCTGCAAGTAAAACTTTGAAGAAACTAAAAATTTTAAAACTGACTACATACTCTCCCTTTTCAAAACATCATCGGAGCTGCTAAGGTAGTGCCTTGAATGTCATCACAAAAGCTGAGCAGGTTCTGTTCCAACAAGTTACTCACTATATGAAAATTTTAACCCAAATGGCAGCTTCCTTTCTGTCGAAAATAAGCCTGGGCTATGCTGCCGCTCCGCTCTCCTTACTCTGGTTATCTGCAGTTCCTTCCTCAGAAAAATAAATCGCATCTGGCATAAACTGAGCTATTGTCACCTTCTCCCTGTTCCACCTCGCTCAGCTGCTCTGGGGGTGACTGTGGACATTCTGCTGAAGCGGCTCCTCGCAGAGGATGTACCTAGTGGCAAAATTCCACGTGAAACACATCTAAAATGCATTTGCAAGAGGGTAGAGAAGTTTGGTACTGGCCCAATAGATCCGGAGACACATCCAGACTAGATCCTCTTTAGTTTTTACTGTGTAGAGGCTTGTCATGAGCTGACAAAGCAAAATTACAATGCCAGCTGCCGCACGAGACTGGAATTTTTCTTTTATCAAGTTATTAGCTTGTTCCAAGTAAACCATTAGTTTGAAACATAAAAGAGAAAACAGATCTTCCGAGGTTTGCTGGGACTACTGGATACTCCGTTGCAGATTACAAAGCTCGCCATCGCCTTTGTAAAATTGTGGCCAACCAGGAGGAGGAAAACGTTACTGAAGAGATTTCTGGAAATCACTTGAGTTAGGTGCTCGGTAATAAAAGGCATCTTGCGCTAGACCTGTTTTGAAACTCTCCTGATGAGGCAGTAAGTGAAGCAAGTCGAGATGCAGGCAGTGGCGGGTGTTCCTGCACGGATTAAAGCATCACTTCAGGAGGATGGAGCCCTCAGTAGTTAACCTGGAAGTTTTGAATGGCCCGAGGTGAAGCTGGTGGCTTTCCCTGCTTGGGGAGAAGCCATTAACCAGAGGAACAAGCGGCTGTGGGCTGCGCTGTTAACCCGCAGTGAGCTGTAGCTAAAATTGTCTTCTACAAAGGGTGGAGGAAGGTACTTCATCACAAGAAAGGTTGTGTGCAGTCTTATATAAAGGGTACCTGAGTGCAAAGTTGGTAACAGAAACGGTGAATCTTTCATCTAGAGTGGTAAACTGCTGTGACGAGTTGAGTGTGTCGGAACTTCCCTGACCAAAGGCTGAATGACGCTCCAGGAGCCGGAGATGGAGGGACGAGGCCTGGAGTTGGGCTCCAGCTCTGCTCTTTTCTCGCAAAAGCCTTGATTCCGTGCCTTCTGCCTTCCCTACCCCAGTGACATGGGAAGCGTACCAATTTCGGCTTATAATGAATGAAAATAGTAAGCATTATCTCACTTTTACTCTTTTGAAACCAGTACCCAGATAACCTGATAGGAAGCTGCATCTAATGCTGCATGGAAAGTAATCGATGAAAGACTGGTGCTGGTGTTATAAATAAAGTGCCGTTCCTGCCACTTTATTTACCCTCGGTTATAAACCTGCTTCACCCACGATTATTTTTTTTTTTTATTCCTTCTAAGAACACTTGCAGGTGTCTAAAAATGCTGAATAAGAAGTCCTGAGGCGTATGTCAGAGACAGCGAAGGCAGCTGCAAGCTGGCAGCTCAGAAGATGGGTTTTTTTTGCGCGAATACAGCCGTTCGGGGAACCTCGCGGGGAAAGTTAATTTATTAATAATCCCTTTGTTCCCGTTCCTGTGCAGGGGCTGGGCAGGGTGGGTTTAGATAACCCCACCGGGGGTGACGGACCCCGAAGAGGGCGAAGGATCCCCGGGGCCGCACAAGGGTTAACAGCCCTTGGCCGGCTCCGGCGGGAACGATCCTATCGGGGCCCCGGCGGAGGTGCGGCAGGAGAACGGCTGCGCACCCCTCACCCAGATCCGCGGGGGCGGCGGGGAT
>NW_009647734.1:73036-77583 GCF_000708025.1 Charadrius vociferus | reverse complement strand
GGGGAGAGGCCGGCGGCTGGAGAGGGACGGGTGCTGGGGGGGAAGGAGGGAAGGAGGGCGGCTTTTTTTTGGTTAAGGAAGGTACCAGGACTGCTGAGAGAGAAGCCCCAGTGGTGCGTGCTTCGGGGGGAAACAAGACGTCCACTGCGAGAGAAAGTGGCACTCCGGCAATGGATAAAGTTCCGTCCTGGGGCAGGAAAAATGGAGGGTCTGCCGTGGATGAGGCGTCCCTGGGAAGAAAGGGTGGATGCAGGCAGGGTGAGGCCACTGACGGAGGGGACCTGCTAAGCAGGAACAAAAAAACTGGTTGCTTGCTGGAGAGTGCCAGATGGGTTGAATTCACGACAGGACCTAAGATGGAGGTGTTTTGTGGGGCTGATGCCAAAGAGGAGTCCTTATACCCCTCTCTCTAGATGTGTGGCGGTTAATGTGCGCAAAGATTGAGAGCCAGGCTCATTTTCACGAATTTGAAAACACCACTATTGCGTTCGCCTCGACCGCTTTCTTTTTCTGGCGGTGTTTTCTCTCTGTACTACTTTGGGGGGGGATTTAGTTTGTACGCAAGACAAGCTCTATTCAAAATAAAGTTATATCCTGTCTGTGGTCTACCACCTTCTCCTCACCCCCAGCTATCTGCCATGTTTCACAGAAAGTACCTAGAGGGCTTCTTAAAAATCTAATTCATTATTAATTTTCTATCTATCTTTCACTTTTTTTCCCCGTCTTTGCGATAAGCGTGGTGAAAAGCTAGAGAGTATAAGGGAGTACATGTATGAGCTGTGTACACTGTGGCAGTTGCTATAGGTAAGAGCTTATTTAAGTATTTAGAAGTAACAAACTTCACAGATTTTGACTCTTCACAGCATTTTAGCAGCAAATTCCAAACAAAAAAAAAGTGTAAGGGAAGAAAAAGCTTTCCTTTTTGCTTTAACTTGAGAAGGACCCTTAAATGTAACTCCTAAACAATTTAGAAGTTGGTGGTACAAGTATTTATTTGAACTAGCTGAATACAAAGCACTACTAAATGCAAAGAAAATCGTGTGAAATACTTCAGAACTTTTCATGACTGTACCGAGTACAAAGTTTCAAGAAAAAAAGCATGTATTTTTAGTGGGCAGTCTTTTAAAGTATAGATTGAGTTTTTCTTCTAATCTCAATTTCAGTGGTACAGATGACTTATTTTTTTTTCAGACTTTCTCAAGAGTTTAATGACACGTCTTACATGAACCTGAGTACGCACGCTGTTCAAACAGTGCCTAATCTTCCAGAGAGTAGAACAGATGATGTTATCACACAAATATAGCTGAAATTACGTCTGTGTACCAGTGGTCCCTAAATCCTGCTGCCCAATGGGCTACTATCTGAAGCAAGCAAAATGCTGCAGGCTATTTCATGTCTCCCACTTGGCTTCATTTTAAACATCTTAATTTCCTGTGTCCATGAGCACTTTCAGAGGATCTTGCAGGAAGAAACTTGTCTGTAAGCAATAAGTTGGGGACTACAAATAAGAAAATGTTGTTTAAAAAAGTACAGAAACACACTAACTTTGCTTTTGAAAGCTACTTGAAGAATGTGAATTAGCTTTCATCCAAAGTTAATTATCTAGTTTCCATCATGACAGACTTGAGTGCTTCGAGGATACTGCATAAGTGGTAGAATCACTGAATGTTAACCTCACTGCAGCAAAAAATAAAAGGCCGTTCCTTGATTTAGATATAACTGAATGTCTCTTATCTCGGTAAGAGTTCAGCTGTTTGGGCCAAAGGGAGATCAACTGCTTAAATTTAGGGAGTTTGTTGAGTCTCTGGAGAAACTGGCTTGCGTGTTGCCACAGCTTCCCAAAGGCAGGTAGGGAATTTAAAAGTAATGGTGGTGCCTTATTCCATGGGTCACAGCCACATTTTTAGCAGCAGTTCTAAGGGAACAGGAGAGAAACCCTAAAATGTTTCCTAGTAGTAGTGTAATGCTGTGGAACGAGGACTTGAAGCTTTTTTACTGCTATGGCCAGAATGAACTGGAACAGTGAATTACACATTAACAGTTTTCAAAACTTTTGGACCACTTGCATCCCTTGACACACGCATTTCCGCTTGAGGAACTGAGTGGTATCAATGAGCCACTACCGTAGTCTGAAATATCCCCGTGGCGTTCTTGCTCAGAAAAAAACTCTTCAGGAAGATGTGTGAAAAATATTTACCTATTTACCTTTTCTGGCTATTCGTGTCCTCTGTTCCTTACAGAATGCTGGGGTTCGATCTCATCTACATTTCTGGGCTGACTCAGAGTATCTAGTTTCACAATTTTGGTGTGCAACCAAAAATATCAATGGATATTGCAGCCAAAGAACAATGAGAGGAGACACTATAAGAATACCCCTTTGCTGACTAATTCCCTTTTCTTCGGAGCAAGGTGGCGTGTATGTTTTTGGAATCCTTACCAGTGCCGTTTCCAGCCCAGATCTGACAACAGAAAGTATTTGAGCTGCCATACTGTGTACGTACAGGCAGGCTGGCTCTTGAAGGGCACCCGAGAGCATCTCCAGAGGCCAGCGGTCTTACCTGTTTGGTCGGTTACCTACAGAGATGCCGTAAGTTACTTCTAGACTAGGATAATAAATATTTTTACCCCGGTAAAATAAATCATATCAACCAAATCCATTGACCCATCTTAATCACAGGAGAGAATACGACTCTGGGTCTTCAGCAGAGTTAGAGGAGAAAGCTTAAAAGTCAGCATGGAGAGGAGGACAAGAATGAATGTATGCCTGAATCCTCCCTGCCTTTTCACTTGAGTTGATACTTTTAATCAAATAGGTTTCTAGATTTGCAAAATAAGCAAATTAATGCTAGTCGTGAAGAATACTCTGTGGAAAACACGATTTCCCTAGAACCGGGTACATGGACCTCCTATCGCCGTGTATGAGTTATTGTGTCTTTATCGTAGTTTCATTTTACAACAGGTTCCTTATGTCAGCCATGACATCATTTCACCCTTTAGCTTCCGTGGCTTGGGACAGATCCTTTCCTTGCTGCGAGTGAATAATCAGGGTGTTAGTGACAAGCTGAAATACTGGAACGTTACCTGCAGTGTTTGTTTTTGGTTGCCTGGCATAGGAAACCAGTGGCCTTATGCTCTCAGAGCTACCAGAGGTATTTTCAGGATTTTTCCATCTTTTTATTGTTGTTTTTGTGGCCCATAGCAGCTTTCTCTTTGCTAGAAAACTCCATCTTCTAATCCACTGCCCTTATTAATAGTCTCTTACAAGTTCTTTTAGCTTATGCAACTGAACTCACTTGCCCAGCTGGTAAGATGCGAAAGGTCCAAGGGGGCTGGAGAAAATGAGAGGAGGACGGTCGGTATTTGGTGACAACATCTGGGCTTTGGGTCCAAAGGACCCCGATCCAACAGCTTCACAGCTGGGGACCCTTTTCTTGGTTTAGCCTGTCGTCACTGGTGCATAACAGACTTGGCATCGTGACTGCCAGTATAAAGTCAAGTAGGGTTTTTTCTACCTATTAGATTTCACCCTTTTTTTTCAAGGTACATGCAATATAATTACTGATAAATCACAAAGCATGATATTTTTAATTTATAGATAAGTATCTCCAAAGAGCATCTGAGCCCAAATACAGCTGCCTGGGTTCCTATGCGCAGACCAGTTACCCTATCCTTCAACAATTGATTTATATAACTGAAATAGCTAGGGAAGTGAGAAATTTCCTTCCTCTTAGGATACAATGCCAAGGATGTCAAATCTCCAGAGAGCCTGATGATAAGAATTGGGCTGTCCTTTTTTTGCAGTTATTAAACAAGTATCTGATGAGAGCGCTGAAACCGTGGAACGCGGTCCTGTGGCGCTCTCTCTCTCCTCCCTCTTGGTTGCGTGTGCCTCAGCACCCCGCAGCCCCAGAGCAGGGCTGGGTGAGTGCTGATGGAGGAGCACCCTCCTCTTCAAAGGAGAATAAAGGGTGCTTCCGCTGTTGGTGACATAGATGTGATTTTTTCCCCATGTCCTGGCAGGGCACTGGGGGCGGCGTGTAACCAGCAGCAGTATCTGGTGGCTGTGCAGGATCTCCCCCGCTGCCTTCTCTCAGTAGAAGTGTTCGGATTCGTTGTCCGGGACAGATTTCAGATTGGAAATCAGCTTTCTCAAAGGCTGCCTACTGGCACAACTAGGTGTTCTTGTCTTCTCCCTCAACTGATTCTTCTTCCTATTGGGCAGCCTGTATTTTATAACATAAAGACTAGGGGAAACTCCATATGCAATTTGTGAAGTACTGTGAATGTAGAAGAGTATTTTGGAAGAAGAAACCCCCTAATATTGGTCTTCCAATAAAAGCTCTATGTTAATTCTGTGAAGGTGGTCTCAGCAGAGCGCTCTGAGACTTCTCGTTTAGGAGTTCTGTAAACTCTGAGCAAGAAGCGGTAGTTGCTTTATGAATACCTTTCCCTTGAAATCTGCCTGAAAAAATAAGACCAGTGATGACTGATCCCATCAATCCTAAAATTAGAAATGAATCTAATTTATCAGCCTTGCTTTTCAGCAG
>NW_009647734.1:65343-72978 GCF_000708025.1 Charadrius vociferus | reverse complement strand
AGCAGGAAAGCAGGTTATGGAACTGACCTAGTATAGTGCTGTTGGGGGAAGAGAGGCGACTTCGTAGAACTGGAGTTAGAATGAGCAGGGGGTTCGGGGAAAAGACTGGCTCTTTTAATGTGCTGATAATAAACATCTTCTTACCAGGAGGAACAATGTTAATAAATGTTTATAGTAAACATGGTATAAGGCTCTCGTAATCCTCCTGAAAATACAGAGGTTTTCAATACGCAGCATACTCCAATAACAGCCTGTCTAGTCGACTTTATTTAGAGCAGTAAAACCTGGCTGTGCTTTCTCAGACCTTTGGCTGTACATGATTATGCCCGTGGTTGCTGGTAACATCACTTTATGGTAAGGCTCTGTTGGCATCTTACAAATACACAGTGAAGTCCTTGAGAATTACAGGTAACAAAGGACTCTCGAGTATTCATCTTTTTAAAAGAACAACCTGAGTTACAGCAAAGTGAGGTCATGTTGAACTGTCAGACTTCCATTCACCTCTGGAAGTTTAAAAGAAAGTTGTTTGAGAGGTACAGATAACTTGCTTGCTTGGGTTTGACATGATAAAAATTTTAATAGATTTAATTACAATCAGGGGAATGATTTTGTGGAGAAATGGCACAGTGCTCCTTGGATGCAATGCAAGTTTCAATGCTGATCCCTGATCATGAGAAACCAGGAACAACTGGGCACTGCCTTTCACAACTCTAAGAAAAATGCTCGGTTTTATTGAAGGGACAATATTCTACGTGTGTTTCGCTCAAAGTTCCTACTTTTTGCTCTTTATCTACCTTTTATTGCAGTCACTTTTAAACCAGGGTTGTGCTAGTTCATTTCATCTCTGTTGCAAGGTTTCTCCATTTGATTTCAGTTCTCTGCCTGGCTCCCTCCAAGGCTACCTTGATTTTGGTCCTGGAGATTATCAGTGTGCTAAGGTTAATCACAGTCTGAAATGTAAGCTCTCATCGTGACCACCTCGCTCGATGCGTTTGTCAGTAGCCAACCAGTAACACTGCTCTTTGGGCTTTACTTTCAGTTAAAAAAAACCCAACAGTGAAGACTGAAGCTGATTCAGTTAAAAGATGATTTTATACACAACCAGCCTCAGTGTTCGTACACAGTATGGGTTTTAGCAACAGGGAGAGCATGAATCATGTGCCTGTCTGCGTATTTAAAGAAATCTAAAGTAAGAGTAACCTGACAATGTTTTGGAGGATCTTGTATCTATTTTCATCAAAACTGTACCACTGGAAAAGGAAGATCTTGCATAGGCAGAACTTATAATTTATACAGAATACATTCCATCAACTCTCTACTTCTCGGTTACCCCATCCTTAAGGATCTTTAACCAGAACTCATCTGTTAAACCACAGAGAACTGTCGATGCCATGGCATCCATACAGACAGATACCTGATTGTGCGAGCATTAATCTCCGTTAGGAATCTAGTCTGATGCTGGATTGACAGAATAAACTACTGGGAATTGCTCAAATACATCCGTGGAATTTAGGTGGAGTTCTTCAGGCTGCAACTACAAACCCATTTACCTTGTGAAAGACATTCCCTACGCGCTCTGAAACCCTTAGTTTGCAGGGTCTGAACTGTAAAAACAAATCCTTCCTGAATCAGGCTTTTCTGTGGCCAGTTTGCCAACTGGTAAACACTGACTGGGGAGTTTGTTCAAATCTGATTAATAACGATGCATTATTAACAATGACAACCCGGAGTCAGTAACAACCACCTCCTGCAATTTCCAAGACACTCTGGCGGATAAACACAAATCCTACTTGAAAGTAACTTTTGGACTCTTTCAGTTTTAAGTTTGATAACCTGAAAATTCATAGCTCAGCTCAGCAGCACAAGCTGGCTCTCAAAATCAAAATCTTTGGTACAGGTTCCTGAAAACAGCACCACAGCCCTGTGCAGGGACATCTTGCCTATGTCGGAGGGCGAGAGCGGAGTTTTACTTACGGCATCTCTGGAACTGTATGACTTTCAGGTCTGCTGCTTCGTCTTCTTGAGAAAGGAACCATTTCAGCCCAAAGTACACCAGTCAGCCTAACTGGTCGCCTTAAGGATAAGAGCTGGTTTTCTAGAAAACGGGGTAACACAAATAGAGCTTTTGGTCCATTCTGGTCCACATTTGGGAAAAATTACCAGTTATTGAGGTAATACTTTTATTTCCCCCATTACCTCTAATTTGGAGGGCAGTAAGGACCAAAACGCATTCCACACTGGAGGAAATGTTGTACACATTTTCATTCTAAGAGTACTTCCTAATAACGGTGGTGTATCAACTCTCTTTTCTCCTGCCTACATGGCTTAGGGTTGCAGAATATATGGACACGGATACTAGTGTCAGTTAGTAATTTAAATATTTTTTAATCAGGAGTCAACAGAAAAAAATATACACAACTGGAAGTGTTCATTATTGCACTCAGGAAGCCGTTCGTTCTTAAAATTACACAGTTTATTAGCAGGGCGGTCCTGCAGCACTGAGAGTGCCCCCACCCTGCAGAGCTTACCAGTTAGAGGAGGCAAAATGCAGTGTGCGTGTGTAAGAGGAGAGGAAATTAGCAGATAATAATAAAATCAGCTGGTTGCATATATGGGCTGTGGCACAACCCCGTTTTCATTTTAAAAGGACAGTGTTAAGCGATCAGCAGTCCAGCTGAGGCGGAACAAGCCGCTGCGGGTTGGCAGACTTCTTGTAAGCAGATTCCCCCGGTGCCGAGTAGCCCATCGTCTGTTCTGGGAAAGGATTCCACGCTGGAGAAGAGACTTGAGGACCGAGCCTTATCTCTTGCGCAAAACGATAAAAACAGTGAGGTTCCTGAGGGCTCCTGGTCTTTGTGGTGTATGGCACTTACGGAGGAGTGCAGAGGAGACGGTTAAAACCAGGCTGGCAGGTCCAGATGAAAAAGATTCTTGGTGAAGAAGATTCAGTGATTGATCGAACCAGCTCTCTTTGGTGGTGCGCACCCACTGATTTCGTGTTCCTGCTTCTCACAGCACTGTTTGTGGCATTAAAGCTTACAGAAAGTCAAATTACACAGGAGCTCTGTAGAGTTTTCTGCAACTGGTTAATTCTTCTTTTAATCAGGGTCAAGTACTGATGAGCCACGTGACAACGATCAGTAAACAAGCAAGAGGTGCTTGTTTACAGCCATTCCCTCCAGTAATGGCTCTGTGGGTCTGACTCACTGTTTGCCAGCAAAACATTCTGCGTCCGAAGTTGCCGATCACAAGAGGGAGTGATCTGAGCCAGTCTGTGGTGGACCAGTTTTCAGGAGGTTGAGATGTTCTTTGGCAGATCTTTAAATAACAGCAGTGCCGGGTGAACTTTGTTCTCTCCCACTTCCGAGCAAAATCGATAGTCCATGAAGCGCTTGTTGAATTGGAGCAAAGCTCCTAGCCTCTTCCAACCATAAAAGCCTCTTCCAACCATAAAAGTGCTTATTAGAGACAGGGTCAGATAATATCACACTTCTTGGGACAGCAGTATTTGCATACGTCTGCTGCTTTCCCCATTTCCTCGATAACTTACTGATCTTTAATTTCTTTCAGTTCCAGAAGGATTCATTTTCATTTCTATTTAGGGTCATTCACCTCACTGCTCAGATCATGGAATTTTGACTGTTTCCAAATCTTGCGTCCTGCTTTGCTGCAGAAAACGTTTCACATTTAAGTGTTATTCCCGGGGTGGGGAGGGGGGGAAGACAGGCAAACAGACCCTGCAGAACAGATCATAGTGACCCTGCAGCGTCTCACATTCTCCTTGTCAAAAAGCGCCAGTTTACCAGCTCACCCTATTCCTGAACTACTTACCCCAAATTCTGTCTAGAGCAGCTGATGGGAGCTGTACCTTGCGCTTGCGTGAAAATAGTTTCACCAGAACATAAGTAAAGGACCATCTCCTATGGAATTCCTTTCATTCTTAGCATAAGCCATCTTAAAATTGTATTCTTAAGATTTTGAGCACTGTTGCAGCATGCTTACAGTTTTACCCTTTTTTTTTTTTTCCTTTAACTGGTTAAGGATGTAGTCTGTTAATTTCAAACTTCTCGCCAGCAATGTAAAAGATTAAAAAAAAAAAACCCCACAACCCAAACCATCCTTTATAAGATGCTGGAATTTGCTTTTCTTTAAAAAAAAAAGTAAAGAATTACAGTCTGTGTTGTGCCAGCGTCAGATTCCAGGCCAACACACACCCAGCAGTATCCCCTGCTTTATCTGCTGAGCGGTGGAAATCGGGTGAACGTAAGAGAGGGAGACGCTGAGCTGAAGCAGCTTTGAGAAATATCTGTGCTCCTGACTTCTTGGTCCTCTAGCCCATCAAACGACTTCAGAGTTGTGTTCTCTGCCTGTACTAAAACACATATCGGCTATTGAGCTTCAGAACTCGTTCAGCCTGTTCAGTATGCCAATATTAGCATGTTCCCATGCGTCTTACAGCTGCTGGTGGTTGCAGGAAGATGACCAAGTCTAACAGATCTGGCTTGAGCTTCGCTTGTTCGTCTCTGACCTACATTCTGATGCGCGTTGAGAAAAGGCTTAATCTCATCTTTCCTTCCTCCTGTAGGGACACTTGTGAATTTTGCCTGAATTGTTTGGGTTCTTGTCTCACATCCCAATACCAAATTCTGCTGTTGTCACAACAGAATTAATGTCCTAGTGTATGCTATACTGCGTGGTATTTTTATGAAGAGTGTAGGTAGTGTGGTATTAAAATATACAAGAAGGATGAAGTATTTGATCGCTATTATCTATGGACTTCGCATTTGGAATGAGGGACCCTGCTCTGGCAGGGGGGTTGGACTAGATGATCTCCAGAGGTCCCTTCCAACCCTGACCGTTCTGTGATTCTGTGTGATTCTGTGAAATACCTTTGGAAGAACAACTGGATAGAGGGACTTTGCGGCTCTGGCAAAATTTTGCTTCTGTGATAAGATGTTCAGCTTTAAAGTAGAATCTAGGCTACGTAACATCGGTTCTGGTCATCAGAACAAGTATCTATGCAGTTTTGTGGGTTTATGCCACATTCTTAAGTAAAAATCATGCGCAAGTAAGTACTCAAGGCAGTTTGCTAGGTTGGGTCTTTGTAATACGTCTTTATGAAAGTTGAAAAGTCTGATACAAACAAACAAAGCACAGGAGTGCTGTGGTGGGGCTGGAAAGGCTGACGGGGACACGGCTTCCTCTGGAGCCACCGAGGCACCGGGAGTGTCACCAGCGCCGGGCAGCTGATGTCCTCCTCCGAACAGTGTCACCTTAGTGACACACCCAAGACATGCCGAGCTTTCCTTCTCCCACTTGACTGCGCTCTGCTCTGTGCTTAATTGAGCAGCTTTAATCAAGGCCCAGGTGAGAAATGGTGAGGCAATACCGGTCTGGTATTGCTTTAGTGCGCATCATCTGATTCCCAGCGAGGGAGAGATTTGCAAAGGTACAGCTGTTTGCTTACATAAAGGGCTTCTCTGATTTTGAACTATTGGATTTTCATTTAAACCTAGTATTTCGTTTAGATTAAAATCCAATAATGTTAATAATATAATGTTGCCTATTTTCATACAAGTGTAACATGGTGATACGTAGTGCCCAAGTATTTAGTTAGAAGGTCGAGAGTCCCCAAAAGGGGTATATCCAGATTATCTGTCTATAGCAGCGCACTGACACTGGGCTGTGAAGATTTTAGGTGCTATTTTAAATGGGAGAGGGGAGTGCTTTAATCGTATTTTAGCAATACTCTCTTACTGGCAAATGCTCTCTACCTGGGAAAGATGTGTATATATTAAAATAGGGATAAGATATCATTTATTAATTACTGTCTCAGATGTCTGGTTTGCCTTGTTTGGACCTGAGTAATGTCAGCTTTATTTTTTTCTTAACACAAGATTAATTTAGCTACGTAACTCCTCCCCAAATCCCAACTCTTTCAAAGTCTGACGGATACAGGTAGATGAATGGAATTAGCTTTTTCCGTCATTTGTTGCAGCTTCATGGAACTTTGCTCCTGAAAGCAGCTCAGGACTAGTTTCACTTCAGCAGTTCACGTAAACGTGTTGCGAACAAGCTACTTCCCGGCATGTCCTTATTTCTAGGAATACACAGGGCTGTGGTGTCGGTGTTTGTCTTGCTGATAGAGCCACCAGCTTGCCACACTCGATTGACACTGCAGTGACACCAGATGTGTCTCTAGTAAGCAATGACAGCACTGATGCACCTTCCAGGTGACAGAATTATGAACAGTCCCACTTGATGCTACACCCGCACCGTCCCCCAGCAGCATCTCGTTGCTAAAATTTGAACTTGGCTGGGGAGAGAAAAAGATGAAAAAGCATTTTCTGTGGTATTTCTGCGTGCCGTGTCTGCAGGACTGTGGGCGGGCGGTTGAGATTTCTAGGCTGAGGCTCACCTGAGCCGTAGCAGCTAAAGCCGAGTTTTCCCTTGTGGTCTTCTGGTGAGAAGAGCCTGGAGGGAGGTTTGCCGCCCGGTCCCATCGCTGGGTGCCGGTGGGAAGGTGGTGAGCGGGCTAGCGGTTGTGGTGAGGAGGCTATCCTGCTGCGCTCCTTTGAGAGGGCACCTGCAGGCTTTTGACAAGGGGTTGTCCATCATTTTTGATGGAAAAAATGAATTGGCAAGACTCCGGATGATGTGGTGACTGGGAGGCAAAGGAACGGTGCAGACGAGTGAGCTGTCACTGTCGGAAATGCTTTGGGCTTGAACGTGGGGTGTAATTAGGGGGTGTAACCCACAAAGAGGCAGAAGAGGGTCCCCGTCTTTTCACAGGACCTATAAATTAACTTTCAGCCTCGGAATTAAGTCATCAAAATCTGAAAAAAAAAACCCAACCCTCATCGCTTATTACTTTGCTTCTAAATCTCCTTTGGTAAGTGTCACACTTGGAAGTGTGCTGGCGGGGAGCATCCGCACACCAGCTCTGGCAGAATATTGCTTTTGGGGGTGACTTTCTTCCCTAACTCCTTGTGATGTCCCTCCCGTTTTTAACTTCATGCTTCAACGAGGTTTTAGAAAACGCAGCAGGTAGATGACTGCAGAGTCAGACGCTTCGTCCTTTTAGGGAGGAAGGATTGCCCTGAAGTACGGTGTACTGAAAACGCTTAACCTGGGGCTGACTGCCTGGGCTTAGGGGAGAAGATGAGGTCAGGCTGGTGACTTCAGAGCCAAGAGATCGCATCCGAAAAATAACCTGACTCCAGAAATGCGGAAAACTGGAGATCTTAAAGCTCCATGGCATTAATCTGCTACAGAAAATCTAAAATTTTGATCTTTTGGTAACTTGCAAAGGTTATTCATCACCACCACCACCACCCCCCCTTAGGCGGACGCGCACGGGGATCACAGCCTGGCGGGAACACTCAGAGCAAAGACACAGGAGGGAGCGAAGGCACTCGGTGCGCTGCGTCTGCCGAGGGACGGGGCAGAATTGGGCGGCAGTTGGAAAACCACACCAGAGACCTGCAAGTGCGCTACATTAAAGGCATCAGTAATAAACAGTTCAGAATTACTCCTGCCATTAATTTGGTCTAAAATAATTCACCTGCTGGCAACACGCGGCTTCAGAAAGCCCTTCTGGAGTTTTCTGTATGGAAATAGGCAGGAGGAGAGCAG
>NW_009647734.1:59592-63075 GCF_000708025.1 Charadrius vociferus | reverse complement strand
GCGTCGGGCGCCCGAGCGGTCGGGAATCGCCGCTCTAGGTGGTGGAGAAGCGGGGTGGGGGGAGGTGTGTGGGGAGTGTGTGACCGAAAACTGCCTGGCATCGCTTACTGCTCTTGAACGACAAAGCTGGGGAAGCCCATAAGTGGGGATGCACATACTTACTTCTCTAGAGCATCTGCTTACTTTTTATTTATTTATTTATTTTACAGTTTATATATGTCTTAGGTTTTACTTTCACTTGTGTGTTTTTTTTTTTTTCTGGCTGCCCCACGCTCTGCCATTTTTGTACTTTGTGCTGTAAACCCCTTCCCCCCAGGACAGAGGTTCCTAAGCTGATGGATGCAGCAGCGGCTGTCAGGAAGCAGTAATTTGCAGGCACGGCCCTAATCCTCCTTTCCAGCTTCTCTTGCAGGTGTTTGACTTTCACGTTTCCCCCGTGCTTGCCCGCCTGTGAGTGCAGCTGGAAGCAGAGGTAGCAGAGCTGCTCGCAGAGACGGTTACACAGGAAGTGAAACGAAGAGGGGCCTTTGGGAATAGGAGACATGCCAGTAGGCTGGAAGCTGCCATACATCAGCAGGAGAAGAGAACGAAACCCTGCTTTCTTCCAGACGAACTATTGACCAGCGTCTCAAGTGGAAGGAGACGTGGGGAGGAAGAAGTAGGAGACGTGCTGTTAGCGGAGGGGACGAGGTGGCAGGGGACCAGAGGCGGGAGACGGCAGAGGAAAGTAAGAAATAAAGGGATATGTAGCACATGGAAAGCTTTTTGTGTAAGCAAAGTGTGCAGTGGCCTCCTGGGCGTTGCGTTGCCTTGTGTTCCACAGGCCTGGCTCTGGTGACAAGCAGTTGGTCCCACCAGATCATGGGACAGT
The DNA here is from genome assembly GCF_000708025.1 of Charadrius vociferus. Classification (NCBI taxonomy): domain Eukaryota; kingdom Metazoa; phylum Chordata; class Aves; order Charadriiformes; family Charadriidae; genus Charadrius; species Charadrius vociferus. The sequence continues at coordinate 62,204 of NW_009647734.1, read as the reverse complement.
ACCTGCAGGGACGTGGCAGTGATACCGCGCTAATGCCAGCTGGTGTTGGGGCTGCGGGGAGGTCAATTTAGATTGGGTATTAGGAAGAATGCCTTTACTGGAAGGGTCATCAGGCACTGGAACGCGTTACCCAGGGCAGTGGTGGAGTCCCCATCCCTGGAGGCATTTAAGGGTTGTGTAGATACGGTGCTCAGGGACACGGTTTAGTGGTGGGCTTGGCAGTGTGAGGTTAACGATTGGACTAGATGATCTTACAGGTCTTTTCCAATCTGGGAGACTCTGATTCTGAGGCTGATAACCCTCCGAGTGGTGTAAGCAGGGACCTGACTCTGACAGGGGCAGAGTCAGGCGTTGAGGGGACGTTACCCCCGAGTGCTGCCTCACAGCCATCCGAGATCGTGACGCATACGGAATGGTGTATTCCTGTACATCACACTCCGTTGCTCGCTGCTGGCGTAGCCTTGGGTGCGTCTGGATTGTCAAGCTCTGGACAAGAAAAGGGGTGTGATATCCTGGAGGCAATGAGGCTCTGCGGTTGAGTATCTCAGATAGGATCACAAAATACGCTGGTTTCAGGGCTGGGAACTGTTTAGTTTGTTTTTCCTTCTCCCCCCCCCCCGGGTTTTTGAAAATGGGGAGGGCTCTGCAACTTGGCACCTGACGTTGAGGCTGTAAAAGCTCACTCCTTTATGTGTTGTCTGTGGGTAAGCAACAGGCTGATGTTCTTGTAGCTTTTACGCGGAAAAAGAGCAAATACCTTACCAGTTAGCACGCTCTGGTTGAACTTTGTGTGAGTGTGAAAAGGGCTGAATTCTGGGCTTGAAGTAAAAACCACCTTGCTGAGTTTTCACTGGAAGAGACTGAGTCGTATCTCTGTATCCAGCGGGGGAGTGGGACAGCTGAAAATATTTCTCTTTCCTCAGAGGTGGAAGCACAGAGGAGTAGCTAATGCCATCCCTAACAGCGTTACATAGTCATGAGGTTACATCAATGGGTGATGATGCAACACTGTTGGCATATGATGCAGTGTCAGTATGCTAATGCTGTAACTTAATATAGCTGCCTTACGACTTTTTTGTAGTAATTACAGGCCAGTAGTCGTATGCGGAGCTGTTTGAAATCATTGGTTCAAATTCAGACGGTGCTGGTGTATTGTGTGATGTTTGTGAGGCTGATGCAAGGCGAGATGAAGGATTTGGATCGCTCCTTCGGCCAGACAGCAGCACACGTACATTGGGACGACGTTTGGCCCTTTCGGGGAGCTCCCTGCACGGCCTCGGGTTTGAATTGGAATTATCCCTTTGCTGTCAAAGGAACTGTAACTGTGGAAGGAACTCCGGGCTTACTGTCTTATGGTCTTACACTTCTATTTCTGGGTGTGCTCTTCGTTAGCCCTACCCATCCGTATGGGCTATAAGCATTCTGACTTTCTTCCTGCATCGCTCCGGCTGTGCTGCTTTAGGAGGGGAAGAAGAAGGAACGATGCTTAGGATGAAGGAAGTCAACCTCTGACATCTTTTGGATAGTGATGGAAGTATTTTTAAAAATTAAGTCTAAAATTCGTTTGGATGTGATGAGGCCGCACTTGAGATCGTCCCACGTTTTCAGTGGTGCCTCTTGAAATGGTGTCCGTGTTGCGAAGCGCCTGGCCAGTCACCAACCAACCAAAAGTCGTGGTACCCGGTACGAGAAATTGGGAAGGAGAGAACTGGCAGCGTGCTGCAGTGGTCAGCGGAGCTCAGGTTTTCTCCTTTGATGGAGCACTGGCTTTATGAATAACTTCTGAGTGGAAAATGCTGTTTTGCTGACTAAATTTAGAATGTTTTCGTTGAGCGTCTTTTGAACCACAAACTTCTAGATGCAGTATCTAGATGTTACTCACTGATAGTAGGTATTAAGTGTGCTTATGCATTCAAAAATTCAAATCTTTGGGCATCAGGACATGTTTTTTTTGATACCTGTTATGCACATATGAACTGTGAGCTCTTCCCCAGGCTTTAATATTTTGGTTTCTTACTGCCATACTCTGAGGGGAGTAGTTGTGTGCTTATTTTGCTGGTGTTTCACAAAGCACCGTGTTTCCCTCTTACGTGTCTGGTGAGGTAGGAAATTGCGTGCTCCGTACAGAGTTCCTGTGTGTGATGTGTACCTGTGCAGGTACGAGCTTTTATCCTGCATATAGGTACTGCTCAGATATGTTTTCTTTCCAACTGTTTTGTTGTGACCTGTAGTGTGTGCATTCCCCTTTTGAATTAAAATACACATGCTGAGCTCTTGCTACAAAATAAAAGGAAAAATGAACTGTGATGTGGAGGTTTTTTTAGTCCTCCTCTTAGAATGCCCAACATTGCAGCCCTGTTCCAGGCACTTCTCGACTTCCAATTTATGTCTTTTTCAATAATCTAAGGAACGTAAAACTGTATGGTGGTTGGTCCCCCCCCCCCCTCCAAATGTTCCTGGAGACTGTGGTATCTGAAAATATGGCAGGCTTATTTTTAGACTTGGGGAAGTAACGTTTGCTTTTGTGTAATGCTATTCATGTTTGAGGTATCGCAGCACATGGTCTGTAGACCAGTATGTGAAGTGCAATGTAGTTAGCATATTCTGTTGAT
>NW_009647734.1:38051-59522 GCF_000708025.1 Charadrius vociferus | reverse complement strand
TTCTCCTGGCATTAGGCGAAATAAATGCGAAGAGAAGAACATGCCACTGATGGACTGGAAAACTCCTGCACAACCCTTCAGTTGTGTTCTTCTCTGAAAGTCGTTTCTTAGATTGGTTCATCGGGCTCTCCCTGTGCTACCCATGCTGCTTGGTTTAGATTTGTGCCCTTAAAACTTACAGGCTAGAGTTTGGCACTGTGTGTATAGACATTCTGCTTATTTATGCATTCATATTGTGATTGATTGGTGTAAAGACTAGCTGAGATCCTTTTTTTTTTTTTTTAGGCTTTTTTAGCCTTCTTCCCCCTCCCCTTGTCTCTGCATTTCTGCGGCATCCCTTCACCCCGGGGAACTGGACATGCGTTGAATATGTTGGCCCTCCCTCAGTTAGTGGTTCCTGCTTTATTTCCTACGCATCACCTGGAGTTTCTGAGGTTATGAATTTCTTTGTAATATTTTCCATCTGCTTAGCACCGCTCAGTCTGAATGCCCTGTGTACATCAGTGAACCTCATTGTCAGATGAATCATATGTCCATTTTCAGGTGTGGAAAAGGAGAGTGAATTGCCCGAAGCAAGCGTTGTAGGACAGGGACAGAACAAAGGTTAAGATTTATTAATACGCAGTTTCCTATGTTGGGTTTTTTGCTGTTCAGCACTTCTTCTCTTCCTTCTCCCTTCACCGACTGCTGAAGGTACCGGCGTTTCTACCTTTCATTGCCTTTAATTGTGTTATTTGGTATTTGACTTCTTGGTGTGTCAGGTCTCGGGACTCTCCAGCGGGGCACCAGTAAACAGCTGGTGTTTACCTGCAAGCAGTTGTGTGTCTGTGTGACCTCTTCGGCATCACCTCGGGAGGCTGCGGCTACCACGGGGCAGGGAAGAATTTGTCCGTACAGCTTCCCCACCTCTTAATTACAGAGTGCCTCTTCATATTGCTGAGGCTTTTTAACCTGTTGTCCGCTATGCTCCTTTCTTTCTAGCGCGAGCGAGGCTGGAAAGCAGCGTCATGACTCATTTCGGGAGCACAGCTCACTTTGAAGAGGGCATTTGGAGGGAAAAAAACCCATTCTGATTAGGCCATTTGGGCTGTATGGGGAAAAAAAATCAAGGTTTAGCAAGAAAGTTTTGCCCACTTTTGATGTGTGTAGGGTTTGACACAGTTCGGCATTGCAGCTCGAGCGCAGGACGGCGCTGGTCGGCAGCGGGTCAGTGTTTGGCCGGAGCTGTTGGACCCAGCGCAGCTCAGAGGTGCGGTAGGCAGATGCCGGGTCTTTGTCTCTGTTATTGCATCTTGAGAATCGCAGTGCTCCGGACCAGCTGATGTCCTGTGTGCTGTGGTAACTTGTTCTCACCTTTACTTTTGCTTCCCTGTCCTCCCTGGAGGAAAAGTTTTATATTGTCTTGGGTGAGTCACTTCAACCTCTCTGTGCCTTGGTTATTCTGTCTGCAAAATGGGTACAAGCGTGTGTTACAAAGGAAGCATGCAAAATGCGGCTTATAACAACAATTCCTTTTATTTAAATCTTCATCTGCTTTAGCTTTCTTCTCAGAAATTATTTAACCCCATATAATTTAGTTTTTCAAATGAGAATTGTTGGTAGGACTTGAGGGGGGGGGGAGGGGGGAAGAGTCGTCCGATTTAATGCCGGTTTGTTGTATTAGGAAATGCAAACATTTGAAAGGTCCAGGAGACTAAAATTTAACAGCCAGCCAAAGACACTGAAGGCCAAACAAATACATGGAAGGAGCATCACATGTCCAATGGGGGGTTTGGCAAACCCTGGACTGAGGGAAGCAGGAGTTCCCCCCCCGACTCCCATGTCTGTTAATTCAGGACTTCGTGTCTTTGTAGGTGATGTGCACGAGTCGGGCGAGTTCTCGAGCTCTCCAGAATTTCTTTCCGTACATTCCTTATAACTATCCCAGCGACAGAGTCGAGTCTGTGGGCCTTTAACTAAGGCTTGTGGAAGGTTAGGATCAGGCGTGTTTATTTTGTCTTTTATGTTTAAAAAGGCTCAGTTTTGTGAAGCCGTTTCTCCTCCCACCACTGTCCTTCCTGGAGAGCCCTCGGGCGTTGACTGGTCTCCTTGGGTCCTCCCTCCGACTTCTGGTTTGTGCACTAAATAAACCGATCCGCTGACCCGGACCTGATGGGGTCCTTTCCCATTTAGGAACCTTCTGTAGCTGGATCGGGTGCTGCTCGCGTTAAGCAGAGTGTATTGACTGGTCAGTATCACAGAAAGGACTGGAGTCTTAAAGCACTCCAGGAGTTCCAGTCTCGTTCAGGTTCAAAGAGCTATTTAACACGCACATCTCTGAGTTTATCTCAATCTGTTCTATTTGTTCTTATTACATTCTGGGTTTTACCCTTTTGCTTTTACTCCAAGTGAATTAAACATTTCAGCCTCTAGTCATTCTCCTCCTTTTAATTCCCTTTCCTTCTCTCTCCCCTCCCTCCCGCCTTTTTCTCTCCCAAAAGAACAACAAACAAAACCCAATCAATACTTTGCAAGAGTAAAAGAGTTTTCATGTGACTGTTTTTGAGTGACCCTCCAGGAGAGACAGTTTGGCTGTGACTTGCCTCTTTGGGGACGTTGGCAAGTTTGGTATTCCAGATGATCCTGGCGTGAAGTTCAAGCTCTGCCGGAAAGGCTTCACTCCTGCCATGTTTGGGAGAAGAGCTGGTCTCCAATTCCTGTAACAATTACGAGGTGACTAATAAGTCGAATGCAGTTTCCCTGCTAATTTGTGGTGCCCTGTAACGAACTCTGTTGTGGCATGAAAGGGATCAGTGTGTGAGCACTTCGTCTTCTGGTTTTGGTGTCTTATGCGTCACCTTCTTGACTTGGGCTTATTCCTGTATAAACACGAACCAAACTAAATTAAAAGTCGTACCCAAATCTCGCTGGACCCGGTAGCCCAAGCTGTGCCAATCCAGAGTCGGGAGGAAGGTCACCGCACTTCCATTCATCCCCAACCATATGGGCTTTCATCCCCAACCATATGGGCTTTCTGTTGCCCTCACTCCGGCAGTGTGAATGGGAGTTGGAGGGATGGGAACAAAACAAACCAAAAAAAAAACCAAACCCATAAAAAAGCACTCCCACAAGGCAGGAGATAAGCCCTGACGTGAAGTCAACACCGTTCCTCCTCCTTTCCCCCCATTTCCAGTATCTTCAGCTGAATATAAATGGATATTTTAAAAGTCAGGTGCCTGAAGAAGTTTCTAAAACACCTAGGAGCAACTGGGGCTGTGTGATATTTTCTTAATATTGCACTCCATCAAGTGAAAAGAACTTATCACGTTTAACTGCATAAGTAATGCGGGTAGTTTCAGCCGGGATTATGGCAATAGATACTCTGCCTCACCTACTAAGAGGATGTTCTGTTAAATTTTTATCATAATTACTGATTCTTTAGAGTAAATACTGTTACTCAAAGTTCTGACAGAAGTGGCTAACAACAACTTCTAAGAGTATTAGCTGGCACCTCAAAAGGGTGGAAAACGGTGAAAAAAAATCAGCCTATTTGATGGGAGACCAGATGAACACGGTGATAGGGATGGAGGTACAAGCGAGCTGATCTCAAGGCAGTCTTTTTTTTTTTTTTTTTTTCTTCCCTTCTCTGTTAAATATCCAAAATAAGTAGGAGTTTGTGATGGGGTCTTTGCATCAAAGTGCCAGATTGCCAGAGCTGAGAGAATAAAGGATAATTTGTAGCTTTTCAATGGAGAAAATACAAAGCCTTGATTGAGTTTTCAGTTAGTCTTGAAATTGGTTTTGACGTGACCCATCTCACGCGCTTTGGGGTACAGATAGCCTGTTTTACTACCTATAACACTATAGGAGTTGGCATTCAAGAAAGCTTTTCTTTTCTTTCTCACTTTTTTTCTTTTTTCAATTCAGTAGAACGCTTCCAATTGAGTGATGCTGGTTAACTTGTTTCTTGTTTCCTCATTCAATGTAGATGGAGAGAGTCTTGTCAGTGTTGGCTGCTGAAGCTGCGTCTCCAGACAATCGCCCCAATTACCCCCCGGCTGAGACAGGTGTTAGCAGCAGGTTTTCTTAAAACAATTTTGTATATATGTGCCCAGAGTGTGGCTGGACCGAACGGAGCCCGGCAGCGGTGCGGGATGCTGTTGGAACAGGGCAAGCCTCGTGGCAGCAGCAAAGTCAGTTTTATGGCTGTTTTGTATGGGAAGTATTGCTGAAGACGGCCAGCAGTGGCTTTTCTCTTAGTTTGGTTTAAGCTACAAATACTGAAGACTTCCCAGGTACTAAAATAAGTCAGAAAATGGCATTGTTAGATGTCACTAATCAGCTGATTTACCTATTGCTGTAAGTAGGAGCAACTTCCTTGCCGTAGCCTGTTAGCTGTGCCCCGTATGTCCATGTGCTGAAATAGCCATGTGATCACGAGCTTTGAAATGCTTGCAAGAATTAGAGGAAGTAAACTGAAGGCATTCATATTTAATAGGATCTTAGAAAATCCTGTCTCCAACAGAATTAGGTACCGCAGTTGTGCATGTGTCGCTAGTGTTGCAGTATGTACAAACACACTGAACCACCTATTGAGGTTCATACACCATATAAATCTAAAATTTTCTGGTTTTCGTTGTAGAATAGCGAAATTACATTTGTACCAATTGCAGGCACAGCGCTAGTGTTATGCTCTGTAGGATGCTGTTGAGTATGGGCTTCCAGTTTTGCTTTTGGCTGGCTTGTTTAGTTTTAACATTTAGGAGATGCAGGCTTTGAAAACAAGTGTCTCCCAGTAAAGCTGCCTGCTTGGTTTTGTCTGTGGAGGATGTCCAGTTGAGCTTCGCTCCGACGGTGGGTTGTGCTCCTGAAGAGCTGAGGATGCTCCAGGGGCAGTATCCTTCTTTTCTGGGCCATGCATGCACCAGGGAAAAGTGTGCCTTTAATGCCTCGATTAACTCTATAAATGTGACAGAGTTTGATGTCTTAGGCCTTTTTTTAAATTCAGATTCACTTTTGTAGTTGGGGGGGAAAAGAAAGACAACATTTGTAACAGCTTTTCCATACCTGTTTCTGAAAACAGGTGATACTGAGAGGAAAAATCCCAATGAGGAGATGACATTCTCCATAAAACCTGAAAAATAATCCTTGTGTAACTTTCAGAAGCTCAGCTCAAGACTAATCCAGGTTGCATTGCATAATAATTCTTATTTTCATTAAAGTTATGCTCCAAGATAGTAGGTAGCCCTTACAGCCAAGGCTAACATTAACTTAATGTCTTGCAATTCATGAAAGATTGCTAATATGTAGGGACTGTTACTGCTCCGTGGGCTGCAGTGGCAGGATGGAACGGGAGGATCACCAAGAGAAACTTCTTGACTGTTATATCAATGGGTCTTAATGTATCTTGCAAGTACCGTTTGTGGGGAAGCTTATGGAGAGTCAAAAAAGAAGCAAAACTCATCAGTAACATAGAACATGAGATGGCAAGCATGGTGTCTTCAGGGGTGGTCTGGTGTATGGCGCGTATGTAAGGTATTCTGTAGTGGGAAAAGCTCTAAAATTTGTAAATTCTGAAGAAGATGAACATTTCACTTGACATCTTTAAATAAATATTGCAAGCTTTGAGGTTGTGATCGCACGCTGCTCTGCAGTGCAGGAAAGCTGGGATCTGGGAGGCTGAGTACACCTCCAAACGTTTTACCTGCAGTCTTTATCCCATTAGTTTCTGTTGAAGGTATTTCAGATTCCACTCTTTTTTCTCCTTCCTTAAACAAGGGAATCCAGAGAGGGATGTATTAATTCCTTTTGCTGGACCAAAACCTGCTTTTAAACCCGAAGATGATGGTTTAACAAGCAGCCAGGACTTGTAAGTGGCTTGGGGAACAAAAGCATATGAGTCCTGTCGGTTAAGACCTGATGGGTAACTTATTTCTATGAGGTGCCCGAGAATTATGATGATGAAGACTATAGAAGTAATTAAATAAAGACTCATTTTAATATTGCACATGTTATTGATCCCTTAGGACATTTAGATGCACAAACTTGATAAGAAGATCTCCTTTACAAAATGTTGTTCGGTGTATTTGTGACACGTCTGGTTGTTTTCTACCCAAAATGCCCTTGTGTTTTTGTGGAAGTTGGGTTTGGTTTTACATAAAGCCACCGAAGTAACCCAAGAGTCTAAATTTCGTCTGGCTCATCTTTGGTATCCGTTTGCTTTCTGCCCGTTCTGGGTCGAGGGACCCTTGCAGGTTTGTTACCAGCCATTAGGCTTGCTCAAGATTAAAAGTGCCTCTCGATCCCGTGGGCGATAATGACAACTTTTATTTCCTTTTCCCTTCTAACTGCAGGACCAGGGGCTCAACATCAGCCCCGTGGCCCTCGCTGGCTTTACTACCGACGTGTATGCAAGCCTGGCTTGCGATGTTCGGCCCGCAGTGCTCCCTTTTGATCTCAGGTGGGGGATGCAGCGTGCATCCAGATCAAGTTTTGTGTGCCGAGGCTTCTGAATTAATTAATGATGGTGGCTGTGCTCGGCTTCCCCTGTAAATAGGTGTGGCCGCTGGGTCCCTGCCAAGCTGCCATTTCATTCCCTTATTTGGATTTCTGAACGGTGTCATTCTCTACACACACCCTCGGTTCGGTTTTTAAATAATATAGTTGGGGAAACTAAAATTGCTGCTACAAAATTATTAGCTTATGGGTTATTAACGTACTCCTACAACTGGGATTAAGAATGTGTCATTAGTGGAGGATGGTATCTTGAGCTCCCAAAAAAAAAAAAAATTTAAAAAAAAAATAGGTTACTGCTGTGTTTCCAGTAGCTGATGCTGAAGCCAGGTAGGCACAAAGCAAATTATTCAGGAGGAATCAAGTTATGTCGTATTTGAGTTGATGCCAGGTTGCCCAGTTAAAGTCACTGGCACTTGGTGAGCACAGGCTGCCCGCAGAGCACAGCAAAGCTTCGTTGCAGCAGTGAGCGTCGGCGGAGCAGATGAAAGCAAGCCCCCAAATGTGACATTCCAGAGCAACCATGATGCACACAAAAAGCACATCTTACCCTGTGATGAAGGTAGAACCGATTTTTTTTTTTTTTTTTTTTTTTTTCCCCCACCAGAGCTAGAAATAACAATTTGCTACCTGCTTTTTTAAAAAAGAAAATAAAATAATTGAATGTTGCCACTCATTTCAGTCCCCGTTTCTCCTACTGACAGATCCAGAGCTTTCCAGTCTTCTTCCCTGGGGCTGCTGGGCACTGGGGGAAAGAGGTGATACATTCATGCACGCATCCCTCTTCCCCTCTTTAATATTCTGCCAAAGAGTTCTGCAAATGCATTTCATAATGCCGCCTCTTTGCATAGAAAAGAGACACCCCCTTCCTCTGTCAAAAATATATTCTGCATCTGAAAACAGAAGATAGTAATTCCAGTTCTTGAAAAACATGTTTATACAACAGTCCATGGAGACCGACACCATTAGGCGATTAGATTGCACTTTGATTAAAACCAGTTCATTGCAACTGCTCGGTGTGGATGGAGGATGGCTGGCCAGGCGCCGGCATCTTGAAGGAAACGTCGAGCGCGTCTGTCCCGCAGCGCCAGCGTCCTTGGTCTGGACTGATCTGGACGACGAGTATTTCGGCGATAGGAGCCCTTCGTGCGCACCCCGTGAGCCCGGTAGATCTGTGGCCCTGGGGTGAGGATCAACGTAATTAGCCACAAATACAGAGTAACTAAAAAACGGTTCAAACTGCGCTATGTATAAAACAAAGAACCCCCAAAGCAAACCCCTTGAATCTATTTTTAGCTCTCTTTGGTGTTCTCTCCTTTCGCTTAACAGTAGATAGTGTAGTTCCTCTTCTTGAAACGGGCACTGCTTTGTTCACGTCTGCTGCCTGGCTGCTCTCTCTGACACACGGGGTGTTTTCTGTTGTTCCTGCAAGTCAGCCTCTTGCAAAGATTTTGATTTAATGAGTCAGGTCTACCCATACAGTAATTACAAAGATTAACTTGGATAGATGTGAAACAGATGTATCAAACTGTTTGGACCTGGCTCCAATGCAGCCTCTTAATCAGTGGTTTCATCCTTTCTCTGACTTAACTCCTGTTTCACAGTTCAAACTACTAATGGTAAAATTAATGACAAAAATAATATTTTTCTCTCTGTTTCGCTCGTGGACTTTCCGAATTCCTTATCGTACCTCTTTGTTCCTTTGAGTGAGAACATGACATTGCTTAAATGCTTCTGCACAAGGGAGTACTGCTCTCAAAACCAAAGCAAAACAAAACTGGTCTACCCAAAGGGTTGCCGTAAGGTTAACTTTATCTAGAAATATCAGCTTTTGTAGCTCACTTTATAACACATTGTTCTTACTTTATGAAGTGCCTTAGAGCTTTTTCCTGTGGACTTCTTGAGGAGTAACTGATTTTTTCAGAGATTTGCTGGGGAACCTGTCATCGTCATCTTCCCCCTGCCCCCGTTTGAAGACGCAAATTGTATTTTGAGTGAAAAGCAAGCTGCCTGCTTGTGTCTGCCAGAGCCCGTAGTGGTGCAGCCCTGGACGATCATGGGTGTTTCTATTCATGAGTAGCCAACCAAATCCTGATCGGGGTATTTTGAGCCTGCCTGATCTTCTGAATCAACCTGCAGAGAAATGCACTCCGTTTTGTGCTGAGCCGGGACTCCGCGCGGGGCTGGCCAGCGCGGCGTTTTCCATGTAGCATCTGTAAACTCCGTTGCGTTTGCTGCGGGCGCTTCGGCGTTGTGAACTGCTGACCAGGACAGCAGTAACTGGGTACTCCAGGCTCTGGTGACAGAGAGCCAGATTTGCAAGGTCTTGGAGAGCGAGGCTTCCTGGGGGGGGAAAAAAAAAAATAATAAAAGTGCAGTTAGTGTTGATTTTTCTTTCTGAACTGCATCATTGGAACCTCTTTATCTTTGCATCTTCCAGGTATCCACACTTGACTGAATTCTGGCTAATCTCCGTAAAAGCACAGGTATATCGTGGGGCTTGTTTGGGGAGGGAGAGAGGAAGGAGCTCGGTAATGTAATTACCGCTGAGATATTCCAGACTGAGGAATGGGAGAAGTCAAAATGCACTTTGGTCTCAAAACAGTAAGTTTTGATTGCAAGAGATTAGATTATACCAGTGGTTTGTTGTTTGTTTTGTTTTGTTTTTTTTTTTTCAAAAGGTTCAGCCTGGTTTTTCTGGAGAAAACTTGCTCCGAGATTTCCTGTTTTCCCGCACGCTGGTGTGTGAGAGCGGCAGGATTTGAGAGGGCAGAGTAAAGCTGAACTCTAGTTCAGCTAAATTAGTGTCAAGATGGGTATGGAGTGCTTTGCAGCGAGCCTAATTAGTAGATCACACTCTCCCACATCCAGAAGTAAAGGCAGGGTTTCTCCTTGAAGGCCTGCGTGCGCTTCCATGTAATTTGGCGGCCCTTGGTATCCACTCGGTGTCCAGTAGAGAACAAACGCTGGAAAATAAGTGTTCTCCGAAAGAAGGATGTGCTGTGGTGACGTGCTGAAGGAACAGCTGTTGCCAGTGAGTAGTTTTTCCTATATCTGACTTAGCGATGCCCTTGCCGGCTGGTCCGGCGTGTGCGTGAGCCCCCTCTACGCACCGGCTTTAACCGAAGGGTCACTGCAGCCCCTGCTTTCCCTGCCCCGCGAGCGCAGGCATCGATCCGGAGGGTGTAATTATAAATGCTATCGACGGCCCCAGGAGGGGAGTCAGCGTGTGTTATCTCTGGCGCAGGAATTCAGGAGAGAGTGGGAGAGACTCTTAATTTGTAACAGGTTTTATTTGCAATCTGACTTGTACACAATAAACGGGTAACGGTGGTATTAATGAGCATCTGAAAGGAGCTTCCCCCCCTTCCTACAAGGTGGCACTTCATTTAAGAGAGGCTAAAACCGACGAGTGGGTACGCAGGGTGTTCGGGCAGCTTTCACCTGAATCTTCAGGCACGCACGAGTTGAAAAGCAGTGCTTGAATATTTGGAGAAATGCCAGCGTATGGCAGGTACAGAATGGATCGGCACGTTCATAGAAGCCAGAGAAGTGCTTTTCCACTCCATGGCGGCTGCTGACGCTGGAGGGAAATGTGCACCACCACTATTATTTCTACCCAATGGCTCTTCCTAGAATTCTGTTGAGGTGTGTGCAGGGAGGAATCTGCTATTTTGGAGCGTAGCAAACTGCTTTCAACTGATATATCGATGCTTAAAAAACCTAATTTGGTTCTTTGAGTTCTCCTTCTAGACTAATAAAGTCTTTGAAGGCTTCACCCCTGTTTTCAAAAATGTTTCTGGAAGTAAAGCCTGAACACATGAGACAGAAGTTAGCCCCTTGTCTGTCAATATTTAAATTGAAATGTGACTCCTTTTTTCTGCTGACCGGTTCACTCAGCCTTCCAAAAAATACAAAAGTTTTCTTATCTCAGTTGTTGGAGGAGGTGTGCGCAGCAGTAATGCCAAACTGTGGTACCTGTGTCATAGTTTCCATACCTTAATCTCCTTGGAGAATCCATAGCCTGTCTTATTCTGAAAATGTAATGTTTTTAAAGCCCTGTTATGCGGGCTAAATCTCTCTTGAATTTCCTGGATCATAATTTTTCTAGATAGTGTTGATGGGATTCAGTAACGTCGCTTAAAATGCAGTCCCTGGTGTTCTGATCTACAACTTTCATCATCATTTCATAGAGGAAAAACACCTTCACGAGTTACAAAGTAGGCTCTGAGCAAATAGATCTGATTTCTGTTGCGGCGAGTTTGCAAGAGATGCTTTTCAGTCCCATGCCAGTTTAATTTCTTCAACATTTCGCGTATTACAGTTTTAAAAAGTAGCTCTATCAGAATGAGAGGCACAATTCTTTTTAAATGAAACATCCAACCTTTGGAAGAACTGCAGAGTGGCGGGATACTAAAGACAGCGGAGGAGCCGGAGCAGAACCTACAAGATGGGTAGTGTGTGGTGTCCCCCGGTGCCGGCAGAGCCCCACTGGTGCCCGTGGGGGACAGCAGCGATGCACCAAAGCCCACCGTACCTGCGGCGCGGGTGTTCAGCAGCCCACTCCTCTTCTGCAGTGACTTTTTCCGATGGAAGTGCTGTCAAAACTCAGAGCTGCTGCTTGGACAGAGTTTCACTTCCCAGTATTAACTGTTTAATTGCCTGCTTCCTACGAGGTTCCCGGAACAGATGTTTTAAAAATTAATCCTTCAAAATATTTTTTATAAGCATTTTAACCTTTTTTCCTTAGCGGCGTGTGCTGTGAAAGTGAACTTCCCATCCTGGAGATGCGGGAGAAGGTTGACCAATGGATGGAGCCGGTCGCGGAGGGATGGAGCGCTGGAGCCGGAGCGGGACGGGGTCCGTGGTGCCGGCTGCCTGCCCGGGCAGCTGATTGCCCGCGGTCTGTTGGGTTTCAGTGGAAACTTCCACGCGCTGAATGTGGGTCAGCGCGAGAGGTGGCCCTGGTCCCGCGCTGCCAGCATCCCACGGCACTGAAGCAGTTAAACTGCTCTTCTGGTGTCCTCGCAAGATGAAAACTATTTTAGTCCCATGACACGAGCACTATGGGAGTTTAATGCTACAGTTCATTAAAAATGGAGGCTGGCCAGAGCCTCAGAAATACGATTCGGTAGCGTCGGCTTCCCACGTCCAGAGCATGTCGGAAGGAACGATCTCTGCTGAACTCCTCCAAAACACGGGGAGCAGCTCTGACGCGAGGTTGCTGCCGAGCTCGTTCGCGTAACCATATTCCTCTTTGTCGGGGAAAACTTTTTGCGAAACGCAGGCGCCGTCTGTGCTGGAGGTGCCGTGTGTGCTGTCCTCCCGGCAGAGCTGAGCCGGTGCAGAGCCGATGCCTGGAGGATCCTCCCCTCCCACTGCGACCTTTACCAGTCTTGTTCAGCAATTATCTCTACCAGGCAGAATAATTCCTTTTTTTTTTCTTTTTTTTTTTTTAATTTTTTATTTTTATCCCCCCAGCAGTGTTACAACTTGTGGCTTCCTGCTCGCTGCAGTAGCGTGGTAACCACCAGTTACCCTGGCTGTGCCGTAGCACTTGTCGCGACCCGGTACGCCCTGTGTGTTGTGTGTATTGCTTTTTGTCGTCTTTGGCGATGAAGAAGTGTTTGTTCGTGTCCAGGCCAGATGCGTGAGGAGCGGCATGGAAGTACTGCCGCATCTGTCGGGTTTTATAGCACTGTTGAAGGCCCTGAAGTAGCTATTGCAATGGTTTTCAATGGGCTTCTAATTAGAAAAGCATTGAACTAATAGGATGAGCTATAATTAGCAAGACCTGCCCTCTAGATAGCTAATCAGGGACCAGAGTACAGTTGCATATCCATTCATTAAGTTTCTATATCTGCACTTTTGTAGCAATGTGTTTAACCTCTTGGAACCTTTTGGGGTGCTTAAAATAGTAAAACAGAGGGTGTATTGGGCGCAACCTCCCAGCTTTTGGGACAAGGTGACGTCTGAGGTTGGTCAAGGGGGGATGGTGTGATCCTTGGGGTGACCCTTGACAGCCCTTTTTGGAGAGGAGGTCTAGAAGTCGGTGAGCTGTTGTCCTGCCTTCTGGACAAAAGAAAATAGCTCTGCAACTTTTTTGAGGAGGGAAATGACTCAGTTCTTGGTGGCTTAGCAGAAATAAGAGGCCGAGCTTCCAAGGAGTCCTCTTGGCAGCCAGCGTGCATCAATTACTGTGCTCCACCTACAGCCCAGCGCTGCTGCCGTCTGCCCCCAGAGCCGACACCGGCGTCCTGCCCGCGTGCACAGCCCTGTGCAAGACCCGCTGCTAAAATTGTGGCTGTCGACTGATTATTCGCTTTGCGTGGGGTAAAAGCAGGCTGTGGGAAGGGGCGTTTGACTCGGCTTGTGCTGCTGGCGCGGGTAACTGCTGATCTAGTCGTATGGCAAAACTAGTTGATTTTTTTTTTAACTGACCAGTGTACACTGGCTGTGGGTTTCTTCCCTCAGTGTTTTCATAGAGAGGGAGAAGGAGGGTTTGGATATCATACACTGTATGTATGGGCTCATAAAAGGATTTTTGTAAAGCATAAGCAAGCGTCGGCCAGCAGAACTTTTTCTGGAGTAAGAAGCAGATAAACACATGAGCGTATTCTTTTAGATTTTTTTCTTATATGCTCTTCTACAGGACAAAAATTTCTCTAAAAAGTTGTTTCCCCCTTCTTTCTCTGCTTCATGTGCAACTTTGTGGAAGCTTCTGCAGGGAACGGTGGTGTGGTCTCAAGTGGGACCAGGAACCGGGAGGGGACAACTGACTTCATCCGTGGTACCCCACCAGAACCTCCGA
The DNA here is from genome assembly GCF_000708025.1 of Charadrius vociferus. Taxonomy (NCBI): domain Eukaryota; kingdom Metazoa; phylum Chordata; class Aves; order Charadriiformes; family Charadriidae; genus Charadrius; species Charadrius vociferus. Next base: position 46,219 of record NW_009647734.1, on the reverse strand, counting down.
CTGCATTGCACCAGTGCATCCAGCTTGGCGTTAAATCTTGCTCTGATGTCCTTTAAGTGAAAATACCAAATTGTCACTAAATTGCTGAACTGAACCTGTACGTGAATGTCCTGGTTTCAGCTGGGATAGAGTTGATTTGCTTTCTAGGGGCTGCTGCGTTTTGGATTTAATGAGAAGGATGTTGATAACACATAGTGCTTTGGTTGTTGCTAAGTAATGTTTTCATTAATCAAAGACTCTTTTCAGCTTCCCAGAGAAGCTGAGAGGGAGCATAGACAGGACAAGTTGGCCAAAGGAATATTCTGTATGTCATACTCAGTATATAAATGAGAGTTGACCGGGGGCAAGGATCCACGATCGCTGCTCAGGACGGGCTGGGCAACTGATCGTCAGATGGCGAGAGCAACTTGTGTTGTATCACTTTATTTTGTATATTCCTTTACCATTATTATTTTCCTCTCCTGTTACGGTTCTATTAAACTGTCTTCACCTCAACCCACGAGGGTTTTTTCCCCTTTCTTTTCTCCCTTTTCTCCCCTACTTGGAGGGGGGAGTGAGCGAGCGGCTGCGTGGTCCTAGTGGCTGGCTGGGGTCAAACCACGACAGTGAGCATGCATGTGACTGTCGTGTCACGGCCAGAGATGACTCTCTTCGTTTGCATTTCCCAACATTCCTGCCACTGAAATAATACCACCTTCTTGTGGGTAACATTGGACAGATATTGCCTTGTTGGCTCCATCTTATGAGCTATTAAAATGCTCCTCCGGGGGCCTGCTGGCTTTTTGGAATGAATTAAAAGCAACGGGTTTCTTCTGAAGATGTGTCTTCAGGAGGCCTTCTCCTGCATGCACACATGGACCTGTACCACTTTTGGCCAAGAAGTGAAATGGGAAGGTGGCACAGCAACTGCTTTAAGACTTCCCAGAGCAAGCTGCCGTGGTACCGGCCGTTAGGACCAATGCAGATCTTGTAGGTCTCTTCTTCCTGAAGGGAAACAGTCAGCTAGAAATGGGAATGCTGGTTCCAGCAGGTGTTTGGGTCAAACCAAAGATATCAAGAAGTAGTTGGTTTCCTCCTAGAGTGTTAACGTAAGAAGCAAAGACTAAAGAAATACGGAGTAAGAAAAGCAGTAACGTTAAAACATCTTTGTGTGTGCTTTTATTTTTCATCCAAGAGCATTCCAACGCAAGCCTGACTCGTAGTTCCTTTTCTTAAAATAATAGGATGCAGTCTTCCCATCTTCCACCTGGGTATCAAGGTTTAAGGACGACGGTCTCATCAGCGAGCGTGTTTGGGTGAAGGTGGGGGGCACGTCACCAGGTATCCTAACCGGCTTGTCTCTCCCCGCAGGATCCTCGCTGCAGTCACTTTCAGCCACTCGGCCCGGTCAGCATCCCACGTGGAACCCATGAACTTCACTGACAGGTAGGAGCTGTGAATCAGATGGGGGACGAGTCTCTAATATTGCACAGATGTCCCCTCTCCCCCCTGCAGTGCAGAAAATGGGGAGGTGGGCTGGGAGGGTGGAGTTGTCTTCTGGTCTTTTGCACCTCAGCTCCTGCCGTGTCCAGGAGCACAAGGAAGAGCTGTAGGGGAGCGCCTAGGTTAAACTCGGATCAGAATTTGGTTCTTGTGCCTTAACCAAAAGTGGCCTGTAAACGTAGCACTTAACCCACGCTCTGAAGTAGGTAAACCCTCCCGAGCTTACGAAGGGACAGGAGTTTCACTTCCTTTTAACTGGGCATTCACAACAGCTGCACAGTATTGTCGGTCCTTGAACGAGAGGAGAAGCAAAAGCAAGTGCACAGAAACGCCCCCCTTAAGGCTTTCTGTATGTTTTGATCATTTGTGCCACCCCCAGAAGAAAAATTGTGAATGGAAGTGAAATTTCTGCAGGTATCTTGTAGTTCTGGCAGTGCTCAGTGGCGTAGCTAAAGTAAAGCTCTCTTGATAGCTGTCCTGTCTGTGATGGTGCTCACCTGCCCCACTGTACTGTCAAACGAAGCATTTCATAAAGAGCAATTTTAGGATTTATCCAGTGGGTGTTTTTTTTTTTTTTTCTCCGAAACATGTATTGCGACAGGCTCCGGTGATCAATGTTAAGCACTTCTGGTCTTTGCTTTTCTTCCAGTCTCATTTTTCCTGGTGTAGGTGTTGATATCTCTGCTCATAGATTCACTCATTTGATTTACGCTGTTTTACCGGAGTCGACTTCAGAAGTAACATTGTGCAAGTCATGAGCACGGCTGATTTCTTTTTTTTTTTTGGATTGCATAAGTTCCCAAATCTTGCAAAGTAGTACCATCTTTCATGAGACCAAACGGCTAAATGAAATCATAAAAAAACCTTTCTTAATGACATCAGTCAGAGGTGAAGGAGTAGGAGTGACAGCGAGAGTAGCAGAGAGCATCACACGTCTTGAACTATAGTCATGGAAATTTCTTAATCCGCTCTCTTGTTGAGTGAGTTATCGCCATAAACCACCTGAAAAACAGCTCTGCGCAGTTGTAGAGCAGTGTGCATAAATACTATCTTATTTTGCCAATTGTTGTTATCCAAATACTGCGTTTTGAACCTCAATAGAAACTGGTATTTAATGGCTATCCTGCAGTGAGGAATCTCCGTGATTTTTTTGGTAATACAAAGCCCAGACATGGTCGTTAGCAGACTTCCTGCCTGGTAGTTTCTAGACAAAAATAGATCCATAAAACTTGGGGGAGAATTCAGGTCAAACAAATCCCTCGTGTAGTGGCTGTAAGTAGTACCCTCTTAAAAACACCTCTTTAAACCCAAAGCAGCGGACCTTAGAATTAATACAATTTTAAAGTTCTCTTTACAAGAACTAGAATATTGATCGGTAAATAAGAAAATTCCTTAGTTGTTTAGGTCTTTCTCTCGGTGCCTTGTCCTTTCTATCCACTCACACCAATTCCCTCTATGATTGTACCGCGGCTGTATTAAATAATTTATATCGGGTTGAACGTGAATCCAGAGCACGGCACCTCTTGGGGAGGAGAGATGCTGCAGCCGGTTTGGATGGTCTGTGTGCAGACAGCCTCCTTTCCTCTCAAGTTTTTAAAATGCAGAAACCCAAGGAATTGCCTGTATTATAATATGCACAGCATGTGGTGCTGGAAAAGCTGATTGTTGTTGTGACTGAGTATTTAAAGATGCTAATTTTGCTGCTCTTGCATAAAAATAAATGAACCAACCTAGATCCCTCCCCTAATAAGAAGCATACATTAAATGGGGAGGGGGTGGAAGAAGGGGAGAGGATCTGATTGCAATCTGCGGTGCCGTTACTTAATATTTAAATCTTTTCCCATCAAATAAAAGTTTAAATCAAGTTGTAGTCCTTTAAGTGGAAGGTTTTGGTTTTGAGTCAAAATAAACACTGGATAAACAGTTTTTAATGATCGGTTAATAATATCCGCGAGGATCGATGTACCTAGAGAATCCGGACCTTGAAGAAAGGCAGAGTCTTTCGCACCGAGGTGGAGCCAGACCGTGTGTGTGCGTTTCTGACAATAGCTGGTGTCTTTTACCCAAATGTCTTGGATTTCATTCTTCTTTGGCTGCCTGGTCTGAGGGTGGTTGCATTCCCCCGGCCAGCCCGGGGGTGACAGTGAACCCGCTCGTACTGAACTGTGCCGTCCATTCCTGAAAACTACAGCTACGAGTCACCATCACGGAGCATGCGAAAAACTGGCGCTGCTTTGCAGAGCCGACCCGGGAATCTGTGTCATTGTGGCAGGACTGAGAAGTGGGGGGTTTTTAGGCTGGATACTGCGAGTAAAGAATAGCCACACTAGTAAAAGGTATTTAGGAGGAAAAAACTGCTATTTTTATGCAGTCTTTTTAGTGGCTTTATTGTTTTTTTGTAAGATCACCTTGATAGTGAACACTTCTCTGAAGTTCTTACAAAAAACCCAGCAAATTATTAGGTTGATTTTTACAGGCAACAGCTATTTTCCCTTTACGCAACTGCGTCTTTAATACAATCTATGTAGCACCTTGAGCTTTCTGTTAAGAATTGTGAGGTTTTCTCTCTATCTTATACAGAACCCTTAGATAGTGGTTAGGCTCCAGACTAATAAATGAAGCCAAACTCAGCCATAATAGTGATATTTATTTTTTTTTTTAAGGGGAGTTGACACAAATACCACGGAAAGCAGCAAGGTGACTTCTGCTGCAGTGGGATTTCAGCTACCAAAGTCCCGTTTCTGGCCAAAACCAGAACTTCATGTTTGTGGTGCTCGGAGCTCGACTTCAGCGCCTTTCTGCAAATGTTTATCTGTTCATTTTAGTAAATATTTAGTCAAACCCAAGCTGAATTGCTTCCTACTGTGCTGTAATGAGGGGGAGCAGTTGCGCCGTGGGCCCGGCGTGTGCGGTGGTGCCTGGTGCCGGGGATGGAGGGCAGGTTCTGGGATGCAGGAGGAGATGCTGTAGGTGCTCCCACCGGGAACACCGTGGCTGTTGTCAGGACGGTGTAGCATCCTGGTACCCCACGCTTTGACTGTTTTTTTTCCTTCAGCGATTCATTGGGCCCCAAAATGAATTTGGTATCCCCAAAATGATGCTTTTCCGCTGGTGGCCCCGCTGGGCTGCTGTCCCCTGGCCGGTGGCGAACTTTCCTCCTCTGCTGCCTCCAGGACACCCCTGGCACAGAGGGAACTTGTCAGGGCTCCTTTTAATTGCGAGGACTTCACAGTCCTGAGCAAGCTCATTTAGTTTTCCCCCTGAATGCTTAAAGAAAGGAAAGAGGGGGGGATGGGAATAATACTAATAGTGGAAAAAGGGCAGCAGGGCAGCCGAGCAGCGTGGGAGCCCGGCGAGGGAAGGGTTAAGGGCTGCCATTTTGTTATGTAACAGCCTTAATGGCCATCTCGGTGAATGGCACCAAAATGGCAGGGCTTAACCCTTGGTGGGCTGCGGTGCTCCCGGCCGGGGGCAGCGGGGACCCCCCTCTCCTCCCCTCTGCTGAAGGGAGGGCTTCGGTGCTGGCAGCTCTTCTTCTTTTCAGGTCTCATGGTATGGAAATAATGGCCGAGAGAGCAAAGGGATCAACCCACCTCTGGCTTTTTGTTGCCTTCATCGGGGGAAAGGATGGATTTTTTGGTTGCCCAGTTGAAGTCAGGTGCGGGATGATTTTATTTTGGGGTTAGTTTTGGGTTTTTTTTCAACCCGCAAAATAACCAGTGTTCTTGCCCCTCTTACTGTTGTGTTAATTTAGTCTTCAAAAAGGAAAATAAAATCTAGTTCTTTGGCTTTCTAAACTTTATTTTTTCTAAAAATTGATGTGACAAGGTCATGAACTTTCTCCGTGTGTGCATGTGTGTGCACATTAATGCACATGCACACATGAATGCACATGGACAGGGATACACATACAGATTTTAATGACTTTTTCCAGGACATCTCACTTTTGGCTCCGTGATCAATGAGTATATAGAGGGGGAAAAAAAAAGAACACTTATGGCATAACGAGAAATTAAGCTCGTTTGAAACAGTGGCTTCTCATCAGAACTTTTTACATCCTGCTGTGAGAAGTTAATTCCTCGGCGTGGTGGGGAGGGCGTGCGGGTGACCCACCGGTCCGGTGCTCACATCGGGTCTGCGCTGGCTGCCAGTTTCTGACGGACGACCTTTAGAAAATACGCACTGAGGGGCATCAATGTGGCTTAACCTCCCCCGTCTCCTCCTCTGTAACCTTGTCTCTTTTTTGTTGTTGTTGTCCTCTCCTTCCCCCCCCCCTCCCTTTGCTGTAAAAGTTTCCAGATGATGCCGGGGGAAGAGGGTTGTTGATCTTTGCTTTTGGCTACCGAAAAGAGTGACTGTCGTGTAGCTGGATGGGTTCGTGTGCGGCTGCAGTGGGATCCGAGCCTGTCTGCTGATGGTCTGCGCTGAACCCGTTCCTGCTGCCGGGGATTGCCAGCACTGATGGCTCTAGCAAAGCGTCAGCATGCGAGTTTAACTTCAGTCCTTTTAACTTCAAACTGACAAGTTGTGCTAAACGGTGAAAAGTAAGCAGAACTGCTCTGTGAAGGAATTACTTGGAGTTTGTACGAGGAAGTTATAAATCATGAATGGGAGAGGAGGTGATATGGATAACTCTGAATGTGATGTGGGGAAAAGTGGAAGTGTACATTACAAACAGCGAGCAAAGTGTGCTGCTTGCTTTTTTTTTTTTTTTTTTTTTTAATTGTGGTTTAGTCTTCATGTACCGTGTCGGTGTTCTTTGTGTGCTTATGCATCAGACCTGTTTCGGCTGCTGTCCCGGTTGCCCGTTCGTGCCCCGCTCAGGCGGCAGCCGGGTGAGCCGAGCGTGGCTTCTGCAGCTGCTGGGGTGTATTCCGGGCTGGACTGCACATCTGGAAAAATCGGTATAAAGTAATTTGTTTCCCAAGTCTTAAACTGGAACTTTGTGAGTTTTTTTCCTTTTCCGTAGCTTCTCCCTGCAGCGGCAAAAGCAAGCAGGTGATTGCAGCAGCATCGCCAGCCCTTCGCATGGGTGTGTGTCACGGTGTCCTGCACGTCCCTGCAGGACAAGGCACTGCCCGAGTTAAACCAGGTTTGTCGTCTTGGTCCTGCTGCTCTGCTCTTTAAACGGAGGAAGGGTTTGGAAGATGACGAGAGAGATCTTTTGACCCTTTTCCTGCTGGAAAGCATACAGGTGTCATCACAAGCATACGCGATGTTTACCAGGCTAGCATACATATATTGTGGACTCGGGAGGATTTGGGTTTTTCCTGTTGTCGGTGTGCTCAGAGGGCAGTGGAGCTGCACGGAGGAATTTTTGACAAGGCTTCAGGGTGAGCAATGTAATGGTCTGCAGTCCGAGGAGTTTACTGCCTTTTATATGGTATACTAAACTGCCTTTTGAATTGATCGTAGTAGTTAATCTGTTACAGTGATAGCACTTACAACTGAGTATTTGCTGCTTAGGTCCTGGGTGCTCCGCCCCGAGCCATGCCATTCCTCGTAATAAAAAGCAGAACCTTCCATAAAACTTAAAATTTACTGTGTAATCCTTACTTTCTCTTCCTTCTTTCAAATAAAAGGTATAGTCAAGTTGAACCGAAGCTGTTTACTGTTCGTGTGGATCAGTTCCTTTTGCTGTTAATGGTGGAGAAGCAGAAGTGGGGATTTTGGGAATAGCTTCAGAAGTTGTATGTTGTTCTTGAAACAGCCTGGATGTTTTGAAACATCTAGCAGATTTGTTCTCATCTCAAGGAGTTGGTTAGTGGAGGTGTGATCTTAATAAATCTGGCAGACTTCAGGGCTGGTCACAGAATGTACTGGTGTGGTGTAGTTTAATGGTGGTGGTAAAGTCTCCTGCGATGACTGGCATGCCCTCCTCGGGTGCTGGGGATTAAGGAAATTGCCGGATTTGCCATTGGGAGGGAGCTTTCATCCCGGGTGGGTTTGGGTTTCTCTTACCTGTCGTGCAAGGAGCCTCTCACACCCTCTCCATGAAGGAGGACATCGTCCCTGCTGGTGCAGATCTCCTCTTCTTCCTCCTCCTCTCTTCCAGGCCACCGTCTGGTTTTAACCTTTTCCTACAGACCTTGAGTTTTTGTAGTTCCCAGCTGTTTTGGGAAGTGTTTTGTAGTCTGCTCTGTGAAAGAGATCCTGCCAAGGACTCGCCTCAACTGTACACCCGCTTCTTGATGCCCTCTGACTTGCAGGAGATGGGGCCCAGGAACCCAGGTGATTCCCATGAAAGACTCTGATGGTACCAGTTTTCATCTCTCTTCCTGAAAAGAGAAGCAGAAGAGCCTTTTTGAAGAAATCCTTCTCGTTATTTTCCTCCCCTTCTCTCAGTGCCACCTTAATTTTCCTTTAGGTCTCTCTGCATCTCCATCCGTATTAGCAAATTGTTTTCCAGTATTGTTTCCCGAAAGGGTTAAAACTCTGTCAGGGAGCTTGGTTTTAGGGCTCATCTGCAATAAATATGATTTAATCACTATTGTGGTAGGGGAACTGTGCAACCAGATCTCTCTATTGCAGTGTATATAAACCTTGAGTCTGCACTTGCAATCTTCAGATTTAGCTGTAAAAATCTTAGTGCAATCTCGTCCCAAGGTCTTTCCAGTAATGTAGATCTTCACAACACGCTGCTCCGGTTGTGCTACAAATACTCTTCTTCTCTCCGGCAATCCCTG
>NW_009647734.1:36116-38005 GCF_000708025.1 Charadrius vociferus | reverse complement strand
AACAAAAACTTGGACTGAATTTTGATTTGCAGAAAAGTTGTCGTAGCAGCAGCAGCACTGTTCCTCGAAGGAAAACGGAGGTGTCGCTTTTTGACCGTGAGCAGAGGAGACACGGGGAAGCCGAGGCCGTTTCCAGGTGAAGTTTGTCAGTGTCTGATCAGGGGCAACGGTACCAAGGAGAAACCGCTGCTACTAGTTCGTAAAGGAGTTGCAGGGTGCAAGATGCGGTGCCCTCGAGGATTCGTAACAGGAGAGGGTTTTGCTGAAAAGGTACACGGCGCATTTTCATCAAGGTTGTTAATCTCTTCAGTCTGACCTTTGCAAGGAGTTTGTGTACGAAGGGTTTGCCCCTGGAAATGCTCCGAGTGGGTCTGCCTCTCTCCATCACTCCGAGATGAGCCGCTTTGGTCAGCTGCAAAACCAGCGCTGAGTGAAGTATTCAGTACGCATTACCTCTCTTTACGTTAGGATTTTGACTGCATTATTTTTTAAAATAAAACTTAGTGCTGACAGGAGATTTGGATCCTTTCCATCGCTTGTGATGTTAACGCAGGTAAGGGAGATTCAGTCGTGAGCGTGCAGAGTTCCGCCCGGCAGCTCTGCCTGTGCTGTGCTCTGAAATACCCGGGTACCGCTCGGGGTACCGCCTTCCCCGTTCCAAGCAAAACTGGGAAAAACGGAGGAGTAGAAATACAGCATTGTGTAAATGTTCTTGAAGTTTGGTGCCCGAGTGCCTGAAGTGCCGCTGTAGCTCTCAGATCAGCGCAGGCTGCTGGAGTTGCTGCTGCCCGTCCCTGCCAGGCTGGAGAATATGAAGATACTGAAAATAAACACAGAAAAGAAAAAAGGGGGGTTGCCAAAACCCATAATAAGGTCTACAGTTCCTCTGAGCTACAAGGGCTGCTTTAAATTTCAGGGTTTTTTCTTTTTTTTTTTTTTTTTTTTTTTTTTTAAGGAGGTTTCCTACTGGCTCAGCAGTCTTGCTTCAAGAAAGTCACTGTGATTAATGGCACATCTCAGTATATGTAAGCTGGGCGATAGCTGGCCGGTCCTTTGTTTTAGCCCTGGGTTTGGATACGTTTGCGCTGAGTTAATAGGAATAAGAGTTGCGATTCCCGGTCAGGCTCTCTGGTCGCTCGTTCTGGGGGAGAAGCAGTTGTCATGCTGCCGTATTGTCAGCAGAGATACGTAAACCCCAGGTACCGTGCCAGTTAAAACCTGTGCTTTCAGAGGGCTGTCTGGGGCAAGGGGGGGTTGGAAAAGGCTGCTCTCTATCAGCTGGGGTACAGTGAGCCCTGCCGAAAATCTCCGTGCCGCTGGCTGCCTGCCTGGGCTGTGTGCTGTTTACTCACTGTCGTAAATCCTGACGTTAACTTAGCCTTTCTGTAAAACACACCTTTCCTCCGTTATTGTAAGTTCAAGCACAGTCACACTGCAAATGCAGATCAGCCCAGGGGAGGCACTTTGTGTATTGACTCTGATTTTAATACACTGACACATTGTCTCTCTCCCCCCTCCCCTCCCCCCCCAAAAAATTATATATATTTCATCCAACACCATGCAGAGAAACTTGTGGTCACTTGTGTGGGGCTTATACTATCAAAACGGCAATTTCACATAATGCTTATGTGACATTGTTGGATAATTGGGGGGGGGGGGTGAGCAGAGGTTAATTATGTTACGTAATTATGTTAATCTCTCGCTGCTAAAAACATTTCAAAGACTTTGTCCAACTATTGTGTGTCGGCCTTACTCTTGAAATGCATTTTAAAAGGAGGAGGAAACGAAAAATCTGCGATGGGAGGAATGCTAAAAATAAATAAATAAATAAATTAATTAATTAAAAAAATTAAAGGGGGGGTGGGGTGTGAGTGTGTTTCTCCCTCTCT
>NW_009647734.1:27152-36073 GCF_000708025.1 Charadrius vociferus | reverse complement strand
CTGGTTTCTGGAAAGTGCTTTGTCTCGCAGGCTGCATCCTGGGAAGGGTCATGTGGAGCCCAGTGATGTCATGGGATCAAAGCCTGACTCAGCTCCGCGTCCCATGGATGGGTGTCCGCAGGTACCAAAGTGCGGGGCTGAGATGTCAGAGCCCACCAGGAGCAGGACGTCCCGCGCCCCCGGCAGGCGAGGGGTTAAGCCCGGTTCCCCCCCAGAGCCCAGCGCTTCCTCTGCCGCCTGGAAAAGCCCGGCTCCTGCTCCAGGAGGGGAGAAAGTCTCAACTTGAGTATTACAATGGCAGTGCCTTAGCGCCTGGCGGCGGGCTGTCAAGAGATATGGAAGCCTCTCTTCATGCAGGGTGTGGTGGTCCTTTTCCCCCATAGTGTCTGATTTCCCGAAACTTGCAGTCGGGTTTAGGTCCTCAGAAAGGCATGGCAGCAGTGCCAGGGAGATCCTAATCTAGAATTTTGTAATTGCGTTTATTTGCATGTGAGGCAAATACATACATTCTTCCTACCTTTTGGGAAAGAGCCAAACTTTTCTTCATCGTGGGGGTTTGTATATTCTCCTGGGCTCTAATGCGGGCTTTTTTTTTTTTTTCCCTCCTTGGTGATTGTAGTTTATGCTTAGTGGGGTTTGTGTGTGTGTTCTTGTTTTGCTTTTTGCTTGTTTGTTTTTGCCTAACATAAAAAGTGTAAGTACAGTGATGCCGGGTGCTTAATAGCTTCAGACTGAGATGTATTTTGAAGATAGGGTAAGTGAGCACACTGGCAAAACTTTTATTGCTCTTTCTGAACTTCTTTTGGCGGTAACCGCTGTACTTTGCTCTGTTTTGAAATTAAGGTGTTCTGTCCAACTTACTATTTTTCCAGTGTACTTAACTCGTTTGTGTCTCCTCTCTCCCCAGAGCCTCACAATGACAGAGGAAGCATGCAGGACACGGAGTCAGAAACGAGCGTTAGAACGTGAGATAACGCATAACGATGTGGACAGTAAAAAAATAAAAATGGAGAAAGGACTATTAGGAGCGGATATAAGTGCTGAAAGCGACATGAAAATAAAAACAGATCCTGGAGCTGGCAAAGTGCAAGGATTATTAAAAAGCGGAGAGGTGAAAGCAACTATTAAAGTGGAGGTTCAGACGGGAGACGAGCCTGTGGACATGAGTACCTCAAAAAGGTGAGTTCCGACCTACGTGCTGCACTTGCACTGTGACGTTTGGGACACCGGCACAATAAACCACGGTCAGATGGCACTAGGAGGAAGTTCTCTGCATCGTAAAGGTAGCGAGAATTAAAATTTTGTGTGTGTGTTGCAGCTCTGGCTCTTCACGTGAGATTCAACAGCTACTTCGGTATAACTTCCTTACTGAGTTTTCTTCCGCCAGCTTTGACAGCAGCGGCAGCTGTGCTGAGCAGCTGAGTAAAGAAACGCGGTCTTGAATAGAAAAACGTACAAGTTTCAAAGAGGATGCGCTTTGAGCTACTGATTGAGATTTATGTGAGGAAAAGTGGTTTGGGTTTTTTAACTGAGCTGTGATACAGGAAAAAATAATAGATTATAATTCTCTATCAGAGGAGTTTTAATTACAACTTGATTCTTCCTGACAGAGCAGTGCGTATGGATCAGTCTGACTCTTTTGGAAGTAACTTGTGGATTTTGACACTAGAAGTATTCTGAAAAGACAGCACCTGTCTGCAGCAGCTCTCTGTAGAACCAGTTCTTAATACTTATTTGAAAGTCCAGCCTCCTTAAGATGCCTGAATTTTGACATCTGAAAGCTCGAGTTCGAGTTCCTTATCGCTTTGGAGAAGTTTATCGTTACAAAAATGTAAAGCTTTTCCTTTCACTTGTATATGAGATACGCCCGTGAATTGAGTGGTTCTGACATGCAGATTTAGGGGCATCACTTCAAAGCCAGATTCCAAATCTTCCACCGTGCTTCTAACCCGGACTCCGGCTGTGCTGGGATACCAAATTTGTCAAAAATTCCTTGGCCCTGACGTTGGCCCTTCAAGGTCTTGCTTTTTTTCTTTATAGTGCAGTAAGATCCAGTATATTGAGCAGGAAGTCTAAAAGCCCCGTTTATTCCTGGTTCCGCCACCAGCTGATGCTGGACTGGTAACGCGTAAGAACCGCGACCTGCCCGTCTGTGCAAAACGGCTTGAACGGTTCTCGGAGTAATAAATCTGCGTTCGCTTGGATGTCAGGTATTACAGCGGCGCAGAGTTGAGGTGTGAAACTGAAAACACAAGATCCTTATCGACTGCTCAGGAATTATTGGGAGGAGGGGTGCTTACGGGTGCTCCTAGGAAAATTGGTATCTTTGATGTTTCATGGCAATTCCTCTGTAAACTTTTTCCAACTTTTGATGCCTTTCTAAGAGAAACAGCTTAGACTGCAGGAGCCTGATTGCTTTTTCCAAATACTGCTTCAGTATATGTAAAACAAGACCTCTTCCATCAGCGTGATGGAGGGAAGGTGATGGTTTTCAGCTTTCTCCCAAAAAATTCCGCCAAAGGGACCATTATACAAGTTGCTCAATGTGATATTTAGGAGGTGCTTCTGTCTCGCACAGAAGCAGTTAATTGGGGTAATGGATGAGTTCCACGTCAAGCAGTTGTGTTGTGCTGACTAGGAGTAAATCTCTGAAGGTGTCTTTTGGCGTAATCGCTACCTACTAATTAACACAGGTATGCACGCTCTTTTTTTTGAAGAATATCTAAAAAGATTGCTCATACCAAAAACTGAATACATTAGAATCAGGTATTCTACCTCTCTTGTTGCAGTACTTGCCCCCACATGCATATGCTCTTTGTGAATTTATAATATTTCTGAAATCTGTGCCAGTGTTTCTGCTCTGTTGGTGTCCGTCTCTATTGCAAGACGCGCAAACAGGGTGATGAGCACGGGGCTGTACGCTTAACTTCCCAGAGAGCATCTGGAACAATAACGCCTGTTCAGATGAGATGAGAGAACATCCTCTCTCCGTACAGCGTTCTTATTTCAGGTGGTAACAGGATATTGTTGTATTCAGTTTCTGCAAGGAGGGAGAAGAGGTTTCCCCGTACAAAAAAATACACTTGCATAAGGAGGCAGTCGGATCCCAATTCCACTGAAGTTAATAAATATAATTAAGAATTTCATGAGGCTTTGGATAAGCTCTTTGGATACCATTTGTAAGTTGGAACACCTTTCATAACGCATGTTTGTATAAAATTTGTAATAGAGAGGAATTAAACCCTGGGTCATCTCAAATGATAAAAAAATGAGCCTGAATGATTCTGCAAACTTCTGGAAGCACGGCGGCAGCTTCCCCGGCTGTGGGGCTCCGCTCCTGTGTCACGGTGGTGCCCTTGGTCCCTGTGGGGCTCTGCTCCCGGAGCAGAAATGTGGTGCTGAGCAGCTTCCGGATGCAAATATCTCCAAGCGAATGCAATCTGAGTCTGGAGATGCCTGCGATACAGGGGAAGCGCGTCTCTGGATGGGTCTGATCCCTGCATATATAAGGATACGGTTGGCATTTGTAGGAAAGGTGGATTTTCATTTCATAAGGATTTTTTTTTTTTTTTTTTTGGTAAGTGTGGGACTTACCTTTTCAAACCTTTGCTCTTTAGAGGAATTTAGCTTGCAGCTTTCATAAGACCGGTGTCTTGAAAGCAGTTGACTGATTTTCTGAGGAGATGAAAAAAGAGCTGTTGCTTAAAATGACTGAACTGCTGCAAACTTCTTGGGTAAAATTCATCCTTAGTGATGTATGGTGTTTTGGCTTTTAAACTTCCTTAATGCTTTTAGAACTGAAAACATAATATTTTCCTTGGAAAAGGTGGCCCAGCAATAATCACAGTTTAGCTGACATAAAGCTGATTGAATGGATTATCTTTTTGAAATCAGTTGATTTTCAAGATTTGAAATACAAACTTGGCAACGTATCTCCGCGTTAAACTTTAAAAATATATTTCTTTTAATATTTTATTTTTTTTTTCTAAAGCTTGAAGTTAAATTTAAAAATAGGACCTGGTTTGAGCACATTTTCTGATGCCAGAAGAAACAGAAGAAAGTCTGTAGTGGTAGAAGTCTTTGATGAGAGGTCACACAAGGCCAAACCAAAATCTTGCTCCTCTGCCTGGCGTTTCTGCAGCACTGGGAGCTGGTGTGTAATTATCCCGGACCTACTGCAGAGAAGGAATGGGATGAAGGAGTGTTCTCCCCCCTTGATAAGGACACGTCTGGTTTGCAGTGGGATGGTAAAATAGCGCAACGTAAATTGCTTTGCTTGCGAGTGTACGGATTGACATCAACATGGGTGCTGGAAGGAAAGGACGTCTGTCAAACCTGGTTGAATCCTGACATCTTACCGTGCTTTCAAGCTCTGCTTTCCCTTTCCTCTGTTCTTCATCTCTCCTCCGTTCTTCCCTTCCCCTTAAATATGTGACTTTCCTACCACGCTTGCCCTGCCTTGAGCATCAGTTGCTTCCAGCTGAGGCTGGGGCTTTCTCCCGGAGCCATTCTCGGAGCATACTACCTGCTGCATCGCGTTGCCATTTATTGTGCTCCAGGTGCAGCTCCCTTTATCCACACTACACATTCTGACCATTTTCTAAGAGTTTTGTTTTTTTCTAGTACTGTTTCCTGAACCGTACAAAACAAACTAGTTGCGTACGCAGTGCTGGTTAAGGTCACGATTTCAGGTGTACCCGTAGCAAGGTTTGGCAGAGGCCACGCATCATCTTCCTGGACACCGCCGTGTAACTGGCTATCTGGGCAGGTCTACGAGGATGGATTGTCCTCCCTTCTGGAGCAAAATGAGTCGGGATCCTTCAGGAGCAGCATAATGTCATCTCAGCTCTAGGAAAACCTCACTCATAAATAGAGGTGAGGGGTGTTTACAGGCAAGGATAAATATAAGAGTTGGCTTCTATCTAGCTATCCCCAGTTCTTGCTTTGTCTTGATAGCATAGCAATCTTGGGGTGAACATGTCCTCTGTAAAACAAACTGGAAAACTTTTTAGGCAGTTCTTCCTGTATTTTCTGTATTTGCCAAGAGTGATAAATCAGCATATGAACTATCTTACCTGTATTAATTGTGGCTTGATCCAAAACAGTTTAAGGCTCGCTGATCAATGGGAATTATTGCTACACATTTTGTATCAGTCACGGTCTTACTTAAAAAAAAAAAAAAAAAAAAAAAAAAACCCAAAAAATAAAACAAAACAAAAAAACAACCAAGAAACAAAAAAAAAAATTCCCACATTCCAAAACCACTATATGTATTGTGTTGTCTTCTCAGATTAAGCTACCGAGTCTTGATTTTTCCTTCCAATTGAAATACAAGTCTGGATAAGCCAAAACGTCTGCATTTGAGATGTTTGGTTTATTTTCCACAAGAATTGCTTGCACCCATCTATTGTCTCCTGATGTGTGGTACACACAAGTACCAAATACACCCGCAGCTTTGAGCTCTTGCTTCTTGAACCTGCCTGCGAGTGGCCTGAATTAAGCCACTGCGTGTTGCTTATGTGAAAACTGCCAGGAAGGATGAGAGCGAAGAGTTTGTAGGCATCCCTATAGTTAGTGCTCTCGGGCAAATAACCTATCTGAACTCTTTAGTTCCTTTAATTTTAGGTCTTACTGGTTGTGATTTGTGTGCGTGACAAATGTTGCACTGCTCTGGAACCTGAGAGTGATCGTGTTCTCCTTTAGTTACATGGGATAATTAAAAAGAACATCTAATAGAAATTGTTTTGAAATTGCATCGAAGTTGGCCTAATGGCTGTGCTCTGAATTTTCGTGTTAGGGTTTGGATGCTAGATTTTGGTGCTTTGAAGGATTTTGGGTTGGTTTGGGGGTTTTTGTTTTGTTTTTCTTTAATCTGGCCAAATCACATTTAAAACTTGCTAAAAGAATGGATTTGACTCTGATTTCTAACACATTCTTCAGCACATCAGGATGCAGCCTGTGCTGGCTGACCAGACTCTCCGCTTTACTGGAATTTACTGGGAACAGTGTTCATGGTGAAGAGCAATGGTCTCCTCTCTTCCCATTGTTGCGCCTGGAAGCGTGGCACAGCCCCATACCTCACATCTCCTTGGCAGCTCCTGTACGCTGTATCCGTCCCTCCTGCTACGCGCTCTCCTGAAGGACAGGTTGATGGCAGAGTTTCTTGGGGAATTTCAATATTTTATTTCAAATGCAGATGTAGTTCGATTCAAGTTTCCTTCCTTTATGCTCAGAGGAGGGGCTGAAGTTTGTTTTGCTTCGGTTTCTCACCACATTCACTAAACCCATTGCAACTTCTTTGATTCGTGTAGATATAACAACTCCAGGAAAAAAAAAAAATCCCCGCTGCATTGCCTTTTCTTTCCTTGTTTGTCTTCCTTCCTTGCCAAGTATTTTTGGATGAGAGCATACAAGAGATTGTTGAATGGACTGAGGCAAAACCGTTGCATATTTGCTAACGCAGATTAAGCTGTATTCTGAATAACAGTTGTGATGCTTCCTCTGGTTACCTGCGGAGGGACAGAGTGTGTCAGGACACCGCAGGACAGGGCTGTCTGGGTCTGCAGCTCTGCTGCGGTGGGGGATGGCATGTTTCGGGTCAGTAGTTCTGTAACTTCATCCAAGTGAGCATAGCATTGATTTTTTTTTTTTTTTTTTTTTCTGGAAGAGCGATCGAAAGGGCATTTTAGAGCATGGATAAGATCTGGTCTGCAAAAGGAAGCTTATTTTTTGGTGTAATGCATCTGGATGAGTATGAACAAATGCAAAGGCTGCTTGTTGCGATATCGGAGCTCTTTCGTTAACGTTGCGAAGCTCTCTGTAAGCTGCAGTGCGAGTCCTCTGAAATCAAAACCTCTGGTAGACCAGAGCCAGTAGTTCCCGGGTGTTTCTTTCTCTCTTATTGGTGTTAAGTTTAAACTTTGTCTTCCTTGGTTGTACTTCATTGAAACTTCTGCCTCGCAGGAAGGTGGATCTGTTAGAAAAGCTGAGTCCACCTCAAGATACCTCAGACCTCAGACTTATCATCTTCAAGACAAAAATTTAATTAATCTTCCTGTGGCCCAGCTAAGTGGAAGCAAACTTCCAAGGCTGGATTCGGCCACCTGACCCGCTTCTTTCCTTCAAATCAACAAATAAATACGCAGTGTCCCCATGGGAAAGTGGCTTTTTTTGTTTGGTTTGGGTTTTTTTTCTGGAATAGTTGTTGTGCTCTGAATTGCTACAGGATGCTCCGGGTCACCAAGGAGAACTCTTCAGTGGGGTGATGCCTCTGTCCTTTGAGCTCTGAGGTTTTAAAAGAGGATATTGGAGGAAGCATGGCCTTTTTCTTAGGGTACTTGGTGACTTAGGAGGTCTGCGTTTGATTCCTTACACCAACTTTCTGCGGGGTCTCTGTGAAATTGTGTTTTATTGCTGTGAATGCTTAAATGGGTGTACGTAACTGGTCAGCAACCCTGCTTTCATCTTCTAGCGTAGAGTCCAAATGATTGAGACAGCAACACTTATGAAAGCTGAAGGGAGAATAATAGAACTATGTCTTTATTTAGCTAAAGGATATGCCTGATGGCTTCAGAGGATAAAGGTCATGGTATCAGGGCAGTTATCCCAAATTATTAACTGCTGGTGGCAGTATTTTTCTGAAAGTGGTGATATTTCCATTGTCTTTCTTATTTTGAAACATCTGGTTTGAATTTTTCCTTTACACACAGGCTAACAAAAGAGTAAAGCAAACTCCTTTTTGAGGGAAGATTGTTTTGCAGAGTTCTGATCTACATTTCTGGAGTTCAGTCTTGTGCCACCTCATCCACTGTGCAGTTGGTTGTGCTGCTGAGGATACAAACCCCATGATACTGAACACGAGTCGACTTCATCGCTGTCGTCAATATGTGTTGTCTTTAAAAAATATATATAATATTCAAGAAGGTTTTTGCTCTGTAAGGTTGCATGTCAGCGGACTGAAAATTGGTGTAAATAGAAGGTCCGAAATGGATCTGGCTACTGATTTTGTGGAAATACGTGAGTGTTAAACTCTGAGTGGAGTGGTCTCTAGTGCAGTTTGTATTAGATCAGCGTCTTATAACGTAGCTGTTGGGTATATCGTAATGTATCTTGCAAAGCAGAGCGATCACAGGGTTTGGGGAAGCCCTGAGATGAAGTACCACCAAGCTAGAGATGGATGGTCCTGGTCTCTTCTCCTGCTGCTCGACGGTCTGAGTACGGGATGGGGTTTATGGCAGAGCTTTTGGGGTGAGGTTTTATTTCCTAGTTCCAGATTTCATATCGTCGTCCTACAAAATGCCTTCGGCAGCTTGTGGTATCTCGCATAGATGCTTCGTCTTGACGTTGCTCTCTTCCAAGCGCAAGGAGAGAACCAGGGTCCCTGCTCCGGGCTGCCGGAGCTCCGCAGCGGAGCTGCTCTCGGTCCCTCTCAGGAGAAGGTGTGCGTGGTGTCACAGCTTGGCCGGACAGGCTGATGTCCCTCACGGTGCCTGGGCTGAGGAGAAGCGTTGGCAGCAGCTGCCAGTGCTCGGCTGTGGATCTGGAGCGGGAATGGCTGCTCTCCTTCCGTGCTGCCCTCGTCCCAGCATGGCCGGTGGGGTGCGCTCCCCTTCCCCTCCTCCTCCTCCTCCATTTTGCTGTGTTGTTTCAAAGGTTGAGTGTTTGGATCACTGATGAACACCCATGTCTGTCTGTCAGTCGCGCTTTGGGGCAGATGTTCCATCGTTATTTTACCCGCACGCGTCGTTTCGTGAGTTTGGGATGAAGATTTCCCTCCCTGTGGTGTCCCGGGAACACCCGGGGCGCTGTCAAGCGTTGTCTTCCAGCCTGGCTTTCCTCATCCAGCCTGAAAATAAAACTCGGAGGGCTCCACGATGCAGTCCTGGGATTCTCTTTGTGCTTTTTTTTTTAATTTCTTTTTT
>NW_009647734.1:0-26583 GCF_000708025.1 Charadrius vociferus | reverse complement strand
CTCCGACATGGCCCCGTTGGCAGCCCCCGGGTCCCGCCATGCTCCCCGTGGAGCGCGGCCTGCAGCACTGCTCTCACCTCCGCTGGGAGCGGGGGGCGATGCCTCGCCGGTGGGCGCTCGCCGGCTAGAGCCGAGTAAAACCCTTCCCGGCACCTCGGATTTGCGTCGCCGCCTTTCGGGCTGCGACCGCGTCGGCCCCGCAGCGCCGTGGGCTGGCTCAGGGATGGAAGAGAGTCCTTGTGCCTCGGGAGGGGGCTGGCTCAGCTTGCCAACGCCGGCCGCTCACACCCCCGTGTTTGGGCAAGTCTCGCTCTTTTAGGTAAATCCACCACCCGTGCTGTTCATGAGGGATTTAAGTTTAAAGTTTGAAGAGGAACGGCCAGCGCTTGACTCCAGTTGAGTCTGGGTCCTCACTGCGGAGCTGCTGGGGCTGTCGCCTGGGCAGGAGCCGGCAGCGAGGAGCTCGGCGCGTTCCTTGCCGGAGAGGTGCACCGAGCCGGCGGGAGCTCAGCCCGACCCGGTTATTCCCCCACTGAGAGCACCCTGAGCCAGTTTGATGCGTTCAGATACAGGAAAAAGCTGGAAATGCTTCACCTGTGCCACTGGTACTTCTGAAACAACCTCAGAGTTTAAGTGACTCGGAGTTCCCTGGCTCGCTGTGCCCTCTAGAGGACACTCCTCTACTTTTTTCTTTATTTTTTTCCATGAGCATGGAAATTCTATTTTAAAAGCTGGTTTTTGCAGTGTTTGAGGCTGGTTTTGCCGTGTCCAAAATCCCGTTTGACCTGCTGTGTTTACAGTGTGTTTCGTAGAGCTTACCGGAGTTCACAGCTTTTCAGGACCGTTATTCAGTGCGAATATCCTTTGCATTGCTAAATAAGATAATAAGGATTAATTTCTGTTAATCGTTGGATTCCTGATAAATGTGGGGTATCAGTTAAGCCTAGAAATTGTTGTTTAGTCTAAGATGTAGTTGCCTGATATTTAAAAGTACAAAGCTCACACACCGTGTCTCTTCTTTGTGAATAATACAAACCACGCTTAAATATTAGCTTCATTCTGCTTGATATCTTTATGCGTTTTGTTTAATGCATAACTGGAAGCCAGAAGGTTCTCACTATAAACTACTGTTCCTGCTTCTGGCCTTGGGTTAAAAGAAAAACAATTACTTGTGTAATTGCTTCTGTTCCACCTCAAACCAGGACAGTTCTCCTAAAATTCTTGCTGTCGTCCCTTTCTCGACCACTGTCGTTCCCTGGGCAGCACAGAAGACTTTGCTGTCCCGTTCCTGTGAAGTTCCTGCTAAACCTCCCGGCAATCCCATGCTGCAAACCTTGCTCTGAAATCCTTATGCTTCATAGTTTGAAATCCCAAATCCTGGACGCCGAGGGTGATGGGACGTTTACCAGCCTGGGCAGCAGGGGAGAGGAACTGGCGTGTGTCACATCGCGTCATCTCTGTCCCTTTTGGTTCACGTAGTTTAAGATTCTGTTCTCGTATGATCATCCCAGGCGGCGGGGCTGAGAGGGGATTTGTGGTCAGGAATTTGGGTGGAAGGTGCAGTCTTCTCTCAAGACACTGAGCGTTAAAGCCAAATAAAGAGTTAATATACATCTGGCCGCGTTTCAGTGGTTTTCGGTGAAGCTGTGTGGATGTGTGTGTCTGCTGAGACTGTTACAGGTTTCTGCATTTAATAGCAGAAAATAGTTCAGCAGTGTTGGTGTAGAAAGCAGTTAATGCCATAAAGTACTTAAACTTTGGTAAGTGAATAGGTGTGAATTGTTTGTGTTGGGTTTCCTTCAGATTCAACTGGGGGGGTGGAGGGGGAAGATCACAACTTAGAAGTATTTGCATTAATTTGCATAGGAGGGGGGGTATGGTTTTGCCTTTCAGCACAGTAAGGAGAAGCGGCAAGTGACCTGTTTGTCCCTGGATTAGGGGTGGGATGTGGTCTTCCCCTGGTGCAAGCAGAGCCCTGGAAAGCCTCCGTGTCTTCTAAGGGGCATGAAGCGGCTGATGGAAATGCTTCTAATTTGAAGGAATTCGCCATTGGTGTGTGCTGTGGCTGCGTCCTGCCTCATGGCGCGCTTCTGTACTGGGGAGCTTAATATCCGCAAGGAGAGCAGAAATTGATTGAGCTTGTCCATGTTGGGTTTATTCAGAATTCGAGAGATTTGGGATTAATCCAGCAGAAGGTTGTAAGTAATGTTACTTTGAAGCATGAAGTAGTTGTTTGCTTGTTTTTAATAACTCGTTCTCTGTATTTTTCTTTTGATTTGCAGTGAAATAAAGCGAGAAAAGAGAGTCCCCTCGCCGGACGTTATAGTGTTATCCGACAATGAACCTTCTAGCCCTAGAATGAATGGTTTAACAAAAATAGCATTAAAAGAGACCAACACGGAGGCACTCATGGTGAGTCGTCTTGTCGTGACACAATTAAGTTGTGCCATCTAGAAAGAAGAAAACACACCACTTGTTCCTACAGAGGCACCTGCGATCACAGGGTCAGGTGGATATGTGGTTTTATAAAGATGGATTTGCGCGCAGGGAATCTTGAAACTGTTAAAGGCTGGTGCCCTTTTTTGTTCTTTTCAGGCTTTTAACTCCTTGATTTTTGTATTCTTTGAAAGTGCACCTTTCGCTGAATTGGCTTTTTAGTGGACACAGTGTCCCTTACTCACATGGCATAACACAGATTTGTTGTCTGACTCCTCTTTGACTTTATGTACTCGTTTTGCTAGTGAAAGCACTTCAAAAACTTCTTTTTTTTGCCTTTGAGTTCTTTATCCATACTCAGTTTGTGCCTGAATATTGCAGGCATGTCGGTGATATTAAGACATACATGACAATTATAACGCTGTAAGTTCTTGTCATAACTTGTATGGTATCTATCTTTTCCCTCTCCCCCCTCCCTGTTTTCCCGTCCTCTGTTGCCCTACTTGGCCCTGCAGAAAAGCAGTCCAGAGGAACGCGAGAGAATGATTAAACAACTAAAAGAAGAGTTACGGTTAGAAGAAGCAAAGCTTGTTTTATTGAAAAAGTTACGGCAAAGTCAAATCCAGAAGGAGACCACTACTCAGAAGGTATTGATGTTCCTACAGATATTTCTCTCATCTTTTGAAATGGTGGGGCTAAATTTAAATAACTGTGGTTGTTGCCTTAACCTGTGGAACATAAGATAGCTTTCAAATAACGCCTATCTCACTTTTCATAAAATCTGTATGAAGTTTATGGTGGCTTATCCTGTTAACCATTCCTTTTTGTGGAATTCCTTTTTTTTGTCTTGCCAAGGCCAAATGACAAGACGGTTTATTCTATCAACCGTATTCAAAAGCTGAAGACCTTTTTTGTTAAAACTTAAATGCATTTAGGGATGTGATATACTTCCAATTATTAAATCCTCTGTCCAGTCCTTAATACCGCGTAGAGATCGCTGAAATACATGTGGAGGAGATTCTTGCACATAACAAATGTGCTGACAGGTAGAACTAAAGTATTTGAACCCCCTGCTCTGGGGGCTGGTGGCTGAGGGCTGCGTTTTGTGCTGTGTGGCAGAAGCCCAGGTCTGGATTCCAGGTCTTACCAGGTGAAGTAAATCTGCGGTTAGCTGCATGTTTTCATCATCCAAAAAAATCCAGGCAGCCCCTGGAAGGAACGGTTCAGCCCTCCCACCCTGAGCTCCCTTCCCTTCCTCCTCTTTCCTCCTCACCCCTCGTGTCACACAACCGTGCGCGATATCCAGCGTGCTGGGAGGAGAGCTGTTTGCATCAGAAACTAACCCAGAAAAAAAATAAAAATCTACCTTTTTGTCAGAGCAGTAGCCCGGTCTGCTCGCTACGTGTGCCGTTACGCTGGCGCTGAAGGGTAGAGGTGGAGGATGGCAGGAGAAGAGCGGAGGAGGTTGGGAGGCGAGGGGGCGTGCGAACACCCCACGCGCTGCTACTGAGGCACAGGCTACATTTCAAGTAACAATGGCAACTAAACGATTTTATTTTACAGCGTGTGATGCCGACTTGATGGATTTTGTGATGGGGGCGATGTGTAGATTTAAGAGCACTTCACGGTGCAGGTGGATGCTAATACAGCTCTCTTGGCTGGTTTTGGTTGGTTTATTGGCGTCTTTCTCCCAGACTTCTGAGTGCTTCAGGAGATGGGATTAAAACTAATGCAAGTACCTGCATCACTCAACTCGCTGCTGAAAGCTGAGCAATGAGCTCTGGATGTTTGAACTAACTAGGGTGAAATGGCATATCCTAAACTTCCTGATATCTGAAGTCTTTTTCCTAAACTCTTTTTCACTTTGCATTATGCTTGAGCCTAATTAGTCGAGACTGGTAGTGATGGAGGATAAGACTGAAGAGGGCTCTAAGCTGAGATTGCTGAAATAGATTTCCACGTTGCTCTGCTTTTGGTGTATAGGCTCTTTTATTTCCCTGGTATAATCTTATCTATACTTACCTAATAATTTCTTCATTTAAATACGCATGTTGAGATGCTTGGAGGAAGAAAGGGATGGGGGGGCGGGGGAGGGAACCACAGTCTTTGAAGATTCTCTTACTGAGGCGCAAGGAGGTAAACGCTTTTATTCCCTTAGCTTCTGTAATTCTGCTTACACCCTTACACTCGTCTGCTTTCTTTCTGGTTTTTCCTCTTCCAGCCTGCTGGTTCCTCTGGGAGTGCTGTGGCCACCCCTCCGCCCTTGGTGCGGGGACCGCAGAGCGTTCCTGCTGGCAAGCCGTCCCTCCAGGTCAGTGGGGTGGGCCAGGCTGCCAGGTTTAGGGCACGGAGCGGAGAAGAAGGTGCACAGTACAGGAAAGCACAATCCCATCATCACATTAATAGCTTGGAGCCAGGTGGAGGTTTTGTGTTTGGTTTTTTTTTTTTTTTTTCTAACTCCCAAAACCCCACTATAAGTTTTTTAAGAACGATTGGGGTGGGAGATAGAAGTAGGATGTCACATGCGAATAACCCTCATAAGCTTATTTTTTCAGTGGCTGATCATCCTGATCCACTCTGCTGGTAAATACATCCATACTAGTACTAACGACCTTTGGCGAAAGAGGATGCCACGGAGTTATGTCACAGAAATATTGTGGCAGCCTGTTGCCGTACCCTCGAGACTTAATTGTGCCCTCGGTATGATTAAGTATAAGAGCCGAGTGAATCATACGGTTTTCTCTTTTGGCTTGGTGGCTGAATGGCACACGATGGTAGGAATGGTCTTGGTTCAGATGAAATTAAATGAAATGTTGGAAAGCCTTGGGGGAAAAAAAAAAAAAAGCAGAGGCAATTGACATCTGTCAACCTAATCTTCCTCTTGAGTATAGTACCTTGTTTTGCTTTCGGATTGAAAACATTTCTGGTTATTTACCTTGGGCTAATTCGAAACAAATTTCAAAACTGCTTCAGAGCAAAATGGTTTCACTTGGAAAATGGCAACTCTCCGTTTCAAAATCCCCTAGAATGCTGTACTCGAGGGAAGGGGTGAATTTGCCATCCGTTTAGGAAACCTTCACAAACCTAAAGCAATCTGTCGGTTGGAGTAATCTCTTCCTTGAGGCAAGTTGCCTTCACTGAAGACAGCACTTTCAGAGGAACTGGACCACGAGTTAAATCTTCAGCAAACAGACAGTGAAACTTCGGTTGGACAGAGCAGAGAGCTGGGAGCTAAGAATCCAGAATTGAAGTTATTCTGTCTAATTTGCGGTGTTTGGGCAAATTAACCTAACCTCCATCTGCTTTTGCTTGCCTCTAAAAACTCTACTAATTCCTGTGTGTGGGAGTTGAGTTGGTCTTCAGTTGAAAGGCATAACAAGCGGATAAAACTTCCCCCCTGCCTAAATACGTACGTGTGTGTACACGTGGTAACTCATGGAAGTGGGAGTTTCGGTGTTTTTACAAGTCTTCATTCACAGATGATGGTCAGTTTGGGGCTTGAGTGAGGAAGGTGGCGAGATGTGTAAAGCCACATGAACAGGATTGGAGAGGTTTGTTGCTGTTGAGCGGTGAGTGCTTCTCAGGCTCAATTGCGTAGCGTTAGCGGTCTGCAGGAGTGCAACGCATGAACCCATACCACCTTTAATAGCGTCATGAGAAACTTTGAGGATTTAATGCAGTCTGCAGCCCAAAAAGCATGGGCAGCGATTTTTCAAATTTTTTTAGCCTGACTCCTTTTCTTTTTTGTTTTTCTAAAGCTTTCCCCTTCTCCTGTCTCATTTTTTTCCCTTCCCACATACGTGCACATGCACATGCCCACTCTGCTCACCTTCCCGGGTTCCGGCATCTCCAACTTCTCTCTGCCCTGTGCTTCTCCTTGAAGACAGCAATTTGTATTTCCCTGTTCTCTTACTCCCCTCCCCCAAATACACTTTTTTCCCCTCTTTTTTTTTTTTGGACACTAACTGCACTGAAACCAGCCCCGTCATCTCTTGTCGTACAGTTGTACAGTGGCTCAAGACAGCCACTGCATCCATCACATGAGCCAGAGAGGAGAGCTGCACTCGTGTACCCCCTGCTCTCCCGCGGGGGTCGTGGCGTGCCTCTGTGGTGCGACAGCAGTTCTTGAGAGACTGAATTTCAGCGGTGGGAGGGAAGATGAAACCGTTGTTCAGGACTGCTCTTCAACTTCTGACTTCTGTGCAGGATGAGAGAGAGCAGTCCCCGAGCGTGTAGCCAGACCGCCGTCGCGTCCTCACATATGTCTGTGTGGCTGTGTAAGATTTCAGAGACTGCGTTATCGGCACACTAAGCAGCAGAAGAGAGCGTGCGTATAAATATACCAGAACAAAACGGTGTGAGTAAACTCTTTTCTGTTTTGCAGACCTCTTCTACACGTATACCAGGCACTGTTATTCCTCCTCCCTTGGTCCGTGGAGGGCAGCAGACTTCTTCAAAATTAGGAACTCAGCAAAACACGCAGATTGTAATGCCACCTCTTGTCAGAGGAGCACAGGTAAGTATTTGCCTTGTGGTAGATCCGCTCTGGTTTTCCTTAATGCGTCTTTTCTTAGTCATCTTTCCGCTTGTCAGGAGGGAACCTGTGAAGTTCTTGCTGGAATTTCTTAATACGGCTGGACGTATTGCTACTGAAAGGTCCTGCATCATCGCAGTTCTGCGTATTGTGCTGTCCCATAACGCTCCCGGTGAAGCACGAGAAAGTCCTGTGGTGATGCAGGATACTGCCTTACCTGCATAGCTGCTTCCCTTAGCTGCGCCAGAGCAGGTTGTTTGACTTCATAATGAAAGTTAATTTACAGGCTTCCAGCTTCGCCCGCTTTTTAGGAGAGCGGCAGCAGAGGAAATGAAACACAATCCCTCGTTCTTCCATTTTTTCCCCCCTCATTATTCTTTCTGTCATATCAATTTCACCTTTTCAAATGCTAAAACTCACTTTTTTTTTTCCCCTCATTGTGTCTGTCTTGCAACTGAATAAGAGCTGCTGAAATGAGATAGGCGACGAGAAGTCTGAAAGTGCTGCTTTGCAGCGTCTTTATCACCTATAACAGAAAATAGTGGTGTCCCTAAAGGAGCAATGTTCAATTTGATACGGTCTTTGAAAATTATCACTTCCGTGGGATACCAGAAAAAAAAATATTTCCTTGTTAAATGAGGATTTATTTTGCAGTGAAAGGTCTGCTTTTATCTGTTGCATAGCCAGCATTAAGGAGGAAGGTGGAGATTTGGTATTTCATTTTCTTTCTGTTCTGATTATGGAGAAAACCTCATTCTGAGAAATAGCTTTCCTAATGCCTTTAAAATGAAACAGGCTTAACAACTATACATTTTGAAAGAAGTTTGACTGGGAAACTTAGATTTTTAATTTATTTATTTTTTTGGTACGGCTGTTTTGGCCATAATGTGATGGCCTCACATACGAGCGTCTCTTTTCACGTTATGTTGTGCTTGTTTCATTTTGACAGAGGGAAAGGGAAAAACATCCCATTTTGACACGGGTGTTAATTATCACGCTTTCTTTGCGTTCCCTGCCTTGCCTCACTTCCATTGTATCACGTCATCCCATTCAACTCCCACCGCTTACCTCCCGCTATATCTAATCCTCCCCATCCTTCATGGCACCATTGCATCAGCCCATTTCTGTGTCTTCCCAGCAAATCCACAACATCCGACAGCACTCCAGCACGGGGCCGCCTCCGCTGCTGCTGGCACCGCGGGCATCGGTCCCCAGCGTACAAATTCAGGGGCAGCGAATTATCCAGCAGGGTCTGATCCGCGTCGCCAACGTCCCCAACACCAGCCTGCTCGTCAACATCCCGCAGGTGAGTTCCACAAGATACTTTTGCCCAACGCAACATAGAGGAACGCAGATGAACCGTTGTAATTAGTGATCACTGGGTTATTGTATCTAATTGGTGTGGCTTGCGGTCCTCTAACTGATGTGCTTGCTTATTACTGCAGCTGCCCCGCTCCTTGTTCTTTCTGTGCGGTCCCTTTCTCTGCTCACGTTCAACTCCTGAACATAGGAATGAAGAAAAATATTACAGAGTATTGAGAAGAAGTACATATTTCAGTGAACTGAATGTTGTGCCTCATTTCAAATTTGGTATTTAAACATGAAGGTGTCCATTAGAATATTTTTTTTTTCCTCTTCTTTAAGAAGCGTAAATAGGCATTCTGCTAAACAGAGCTCAAAATGGGTTAGCGCTCCTGCTTGAACCACCAAGCAGTACTGAAGCAGCAACTCAACGTCTACCACTGGCACTGGCGTACAAGTGCTGTAGATAAAGGAAACAATTTAAAGTCAGTGCTTTGACAAAATCATAAGGAAAATAACTCTCTTTTGGTATTTTCTTTAGAATTTCTAAAACTGCCTTATAAAAGTGATCAGTAAAGAAAAGCAAAGTTTTGGGTACAGTGTTGCCGTGAACGTATGTATTGTGGTCTGTTTGGTCACCTGCAAGAAAACAGGATGCAGTGGCAGGCGGGTCCGTCCAGTCCCAAGCAGCCAGCCCTCACCGGGCACAAACGGCCCCGCGCGGCCTCAGAGCCGACTCCGCTTCCCTCCCTCTCGTCCCTCTTGGGGGAGAGGGGCACGTGTCTCGAAAGCACCAAACCATCTGGCGCTTGTCACTAAGCTGTGTCGTGTTTCCTCCCAGGCTTCGCCAACTTCAATCAAAGGTACAACCGTGACATCCGCTCAGGCTAACGCTACTACGACCAGCGCCGCTTCCATCGTCAACTCCAACGACTCGCCGGCCAGCCGGCAAGCCGCCGCCAAGCTCGCCTTGCGGAAGCAGCTGGAGAAGACGCTGCTGGAGATCCCTCCTCCCAAGCCGCCTGCGCCAGAGATGAACTTCCTGCCAAGTGCGGCTAATAACGAATTTATTTACTTAGTCGGATTGGAAGAAGTTGTGCAGAATTTGCTGGAAACTCAAGGTGAGAGAGCGTTACAAGTGTTCCTCAAAGGCCCAGGGAGAGCTTTGCCCACCTGGATTTTATCTCAATAGCAGGCAGCAAGGAGTTTCAGGCTTCGCAGGATTAAATTGTCATACTCTGTCAAATCTAGGATTCGCTTCCTTTAATAATTTTCAAACTGTTTTACTTAAAATTCTAAAAAACATCTAAAAAAAATGACCAAAAAAAAAAAAAAGTTTTGATTTCTCATAGGCTAGACACTCATTGTAAAGATTTCTCTCACATGCATCCAGTTCTCCCCAGAGCTGTTGACCTCCTATCAGCCACATGTTTGTCCATCCCTGCTGAATCCTCTAACCAGCATCTAAAGAAGTACCCACTGGAAACGTTTAGTAATGCAAAAGGCTTCAGTCTGAGGGAGCTTAGGGGTGGAGGGTTTGCTTTGTCGCCTTTTTTTTTTTTTTCTGCTAAAATATTCTTGAGGTTTCTCAAGTATTCTTCATTCATAGAAGCCACAGACGGAGCTGAACTAACCTGGTTGTGTTCTCCAGGTAAAGTTTCGGTCCCTGTATCGTCTCGTGAGCCCTATATGTGTGCTCAGTGTAAGACTGACTTCACCTGCCGTTGGAGGGAGGAGAAGAACGGAACCATTATGTGTGAAACCTGCATGACGTCAAATCAGAAAAAGGCCTTGAAAGCTGAGCACACTAACCGACTGAAGGCTGCCTTCGTAAAAGCGCTGCAGCAGGAGCAGGAGATTGAGCAGAGGATACTGCAGCAGACGGCCTCTCCTGTACAGACCAAGTCCGACCCCATAGTGCAGCACCACTCGCTCAAGCAGGTACGACGCCGTCCGCCAGAAGCCCCATCTGGGTGACGATGGGGTGAGGGTCCCGCGGCTCCAGGCACCGGTGTTTGCTATGCAGGCGTGAAACTGATGCGTGAACTTGTTTTATTTTAGCTCTACAGTGTGTGTCTCAGAGTGTGAGCTTAAAACCGGGCTGGTGAACGTGTTGTTCTGTCATACGGGCACCCGATATACAAATTACGTTCTCTGTACCTGAAGAATGATGCAGTCTCATTGTAATTATCCAGGCTGTTAAACTCGTAGCTTGCGAGGTCTGTTCCTGAATTTTTTTAGGCTGTACGAAATGGAAAAAGGTGCTCCAGTGCCAAATACACACGAGCAAATTGACCCAAGATAGAAAAAAATAATAATACTGGTTTGAGCCAGAAAACATAATGTTGCTTGTGAAGTTTTAAGGTGATGGTAGCAACCGTCTACAGCAGGGACTGGATCTCGCACCCCTTGTAAAAACACCTTTCACTTGGGGGAAGACGGAAGCTGCTTAAGTGCTGCTTTGAGTTGAAATAATCAAGGTACCGGTTATTTAGGACAGGGAAGTAGAGTGCTGCCTGCGTATGGACATGCTCACCCAGCGCATTTTTCGCTGCTTTGCAGTTGATTGTATTTCCTCATCCTTACGGGTCCTTTCAGAAGTAGAAAACTGATTCTTATTTTGCTGTAGAGATGTCTTGAAAGTTTTCAGCCTTGAAACTTTAGCAATGCATTGCAGACTTGGCAGAAGCCAAGAGGGGAGAGAGGGGCGGTAATAAAGGTTCATCAGGCTGTTGCACTCGAGAGGCAGAAGACCGCTATGCCCGTCTCACCCTGTGCTCTCTTGGCAGACTTCTAGCCAGATGTCTCGAGGTCCTCCTGGAGCTCCCCGAGGAGTGTTGCATGCGTTTAGCCAGTCACCCAAGTTGCAGAATGCATCGTCTGCAGCAGCACTTGGGAGCAGGCCAGGTAAGCATGCCGAGAGACCTGTCAGCAAGGGCAGCGCTGCCGCCTGGAAGAAGACTCCGATCAATACAGGTAGATTTTCTCTAAAGTTTCTTTTCTTTGTACTTGCTAGCTGCACTCTGTCCAACAATCGTAGTTCTTTGGGTAAGGACGCTTTCTCTTCGACAATTCCTGCATGAAAGCCCCATGGTACCAGGGCTTTGCTCTCGGTATTGGTGTTGGCACTTGCTTTTGGTGGGGTTTATGTTCATCAAAAGGGGCAATCAGGTGGTGCTACCAAATCTAAATGTGTAAAGCAGTAGATTTTAAGTAGACTAAATAGGTGTAACGTCAGACTGTTCATCGCTGAGTCTGTACACGAAGCCAGTGCCGCGCTGCAGGAGTTTGTCGTTCGTTTCTGGGAGTTTAATTCAGGCGTTAAATTGACTGGTGTTTTCTCTTTGCTGAAAGCAACGTACGGTAAATAGCTGGGTTTGCTCTGGGTAAGGCTACAGTGCGCGCTCCCAGCGTTCCTCAGGATTTGAAGTAACTAAAGCTGTTGCTTCGAACAAATGGAAATTGCAAATTCTAATCTATTTTTTTTTCTATATACTTGAGAAGAGTTGTTTGGTTTTTTTAAATGATGATTAGGATCTCCAGGAAGGAAACACCGTAGCAACTAGCTCTTTTGTGATCTACTTTCTTGCCCAGTATTGAATTGATTTCTCTCTATTTTTATTCCTGACAGCTTAATTTATCATTTTAAATGTAATTTCATTGACGAGAGCTCTAGCCTGCTCAAATCTTCATTTCTGGTACAAAATCTTGCTCCTGTTTGTTCAGATGATTTTGGAAGCTTTCGTCTTCTGCAGGTGTCTGACCTTTGTGGCCAGCAGTGCCCCAAGCTTACACGATCCATGCTCAGATGGTCCGTTTGCATGTGGGTGAAATGCGAGTAGTGTGGTTTTGCCGCTGTTGTGTCTCCTGCTTTTATCATATGGTGACACTTGTTCTCTCCTCTCTTTTATATCTCCTCAGGTGGGGCTTTACCTTTTGTTAACCCTAGTTTAGCTGTGCACAAGTCCTCTTCAGCAGTAGACCGCCAGCGTGAATATCTCCTGGATATGATTCCCCCACGGTCCATCCCACAGTCCGCCACGTGGAAATAATGCAGAGGAATGCCCGAGAGGAAGACTTTCCTGTTTCTGCCATCCTTTTTATACCACATTACAGTGGAATCTGCTTTAATCCCAGCTGGATATGCCCCAGGCTTTATAGGATGCAAGAAGACCACTCCTCATCCCATCGAGTGCTGCTGTCCCTGCTATGAGAAAATGACACCACGTGGGTGGGAAAGACTTCAGCTCGTTTGGTTCTCAGATTCTTATGATTGACTGATGATGAAGGCTGTCGGGGAAGGGGAAGAATTCTTTTTTTTTTTTTTTTTTGGCTGTATGTATTTAGTTTGGATTTTTTTTTTTGTCACCAGCACAAAAGGAGGACTAAACGACTCTCTGCCTTCGGTTTCTTTATTAATAACTACCCATTCGCCAGGAACGTGGTGTTCGTTCGTGCTCGAGCATGGATGTCAGTTCAAGGAGAGAGGAATTTCAACCCCATCTTGCAGATGCATTTAGTGAGCCGAGTTCATGTTTGCTTTTCTTCCCTGCCCCTTCTCCAGCCGGGAAGGCAGTCTACAGATTATAATGTTTCCAAATCTCCTGATGATGAGCTAATGATAAATAAGTGCAAACTCAAATTCCAGTTGAGTATGGGTTTTGTTTTTTTTCCTAAGGGACTGGCTGCCACCAAAACTTGTCCGGTAGGTGGGAACCAGTGCAGGAGTCTCTCACTTTTGTTGGATTCTGTTTTGAATAGACTTTGAACTGTTGGTAGTCTAAAATCTAATTTACTGAATAGACAAACACCTTTGTTCAGTCTTTCTAATTCAGCGAAGAGCAGTTGGGCCTTTCATATGTTCCCAGAGACTTAAAAGTGAAACTGTTTTTGATTATTTTCTTTTTGGAGGGTTTTTTTTGTTGTTGTTGTTGTTTTGAGCGATTTTACTCAAAAATAAGAAAAAGAAAAAAAAAAAAAATAGGAATTCCAGAAGCTGCACGCAATCAGAAAGGGCGAGTGGAGGGAGCAGAGGACCGGGAGACTGCCGTCAGGTCTCAGGCTCCTTCCTCTGCCCGTACCCGCCGAGAAGCGGCCGGTCCCGGTCCGTGCTGCGGTGGCCCCGTGGCCGTGCCGGCACGCGTTGGGCCTGTTGGGGGCAGGACTGCCGACCTTGATCCCTCTAGAGCTCCGTTCTTCCAGGCGTACCATGCATGCTCCTCTGTCCATCACTTCAGTATTTCATTTTTATAGAGCTTTAGGTAACCCCGCTTTAAGGTCAGGTTTCTACGTGGTTTTAATATATTTTGGGGATTCCACAGGTTAAACCCAAATCCATCAGGTTCAGTTTTGGTTTTTTTTTTTTCCTTCTCATCATCTTCCCTCCTTCTTCCCTGTGCTTGTCCCAAATTAAAGTTGAATTCAAGTGGCAGAAATACATGCCTTACTACTTATGTTGCATATCAGTACTAGAAGTAGTGCTGATAAGAATTATTTGCAAAATTATATATATATATATCTATATATCTATATATAAAAGAAAAGGGGGGGAGGGGTTACTATTCAGTCTATGCTGAATCTATTTTCTTAGCAGTCGCTGTTAGATCTAACTTTAAACCAATAACTGTATAGGGTTGTCCCCCTTCAGATCTAACTATTGCATAGTGAAAAAAGAAAAAATTGTTCATTTTAGCCCCTCTTCTGTTGTGTGAATATCAGTATTTAGATACTTTGAAAACTGTTCTGTAGCATAGAAGACCTAGTTTTGCAAAATGGTATTTGTTGCTGTATAAAGCCCTAGAATTTCAATTTGACATTGTTTTTTGTTTATTTTACAAATGTATATTAAGAGCTAAATGGGGATGAGAGGAATTGGTTTGAGTTTTTAATTTTTCTTTTCATTCCGAGATATTTTGGATTGGGAGATGTGGAGAGAGAAATTGAGTGCATTTTATTTTTGCACTGTGAAATATTATGAAAAAGTTTCAGTTCCTTACCTGTGTGGAGTTTTTTGGGTTTTTTTTTTTCTCTCCTCTGACAAACGCCTGCGTTATCTCATCATTGATGCAAATGCCTAGCACTGTTAAATCACCTGGGAAGAGTGCATTTGTTTAAAAAGAACGAGCAAAACTTCTCAAACTAAAATTCAGACACCTTTTTGGGAAGCCTGGACAACTTCACAGTTTCTTTCCAGTGTTTTGGGGTAGCTTTAGCTTCAGCTGATGCTGGAGAAAAGGGGAATGGAAAGAGGGGCAGAAGTATTTAAAGTCGCCTGTTTTAAAAGCTACGTCAAAACCTTTTTGGATACCGCCAGTTCAGTGCAGTAGCCTGTAAACTTGAATTTCAGCGCAATGGATAAGGGAGACTTAAAATAAGCCTTAAAATAATTGAGAAGACTTATTTTAAGATTCGGAACCGACAGTAAAAACGAGTCTGCCTATACTCTCTTACAAACGTTGCTCCCTCAGCGATGCTAGACTGTAATCTGCTTTCATTTAGCGTACAATAAAACCCCATAAATATTATCTTAAGTACTGGGGTAGAATTATTTTAAAGGCTTTGTAAGTGAGCAAGAAAACATCACACGCATATTTGGCTGTCGGGATTCAAACCAGTTTCGATGTAGTTTTTAATCTGTGGTTCTTGGAGTGTTGCAGGTAACTTAAAGGATATATTTATTGCATATATGTTTCTGCAAAGTTTTAGATAAATGCACCGGGAAAGGACTCGAGTGGTATACATGTGTTAAATGCCAGAAGAATCGCTTCCTCCTTTATGGTCAAAACTGCGTATTCAGTTGAGTAGTGTTGAACTGGGCTGGTTAAGGTACCATGTTAGGTTTAGATAGTTGTTGAAACACTTGCTGCAGTCTTTCCAAATCTCCTCCTCCCCATCTGTATCTTCCCCTTCTTGCAGAAAAAAACAAAAAAAACCAACAAACGAACCGAAAAGCTCAATTTGATGGAATAGTCACAAAATGGTGTTCGCGCCCTAAAAGGTTAAATTGTTTGGGAATTGAAGGAGGGGGGGTTAGACCTGCTTTTAAGAACAAACCTTTGGTTTATTTCTCCTGCTGTCGCGTTGGGGATTCCTGCCTCCGTAAGGGCTATCCGTTCTGCCGCAGAGCTGTCCGAAAGCCACCGCGTCGGCCCTCTCCTGGACAAAAAGACCATTTCACTTCAAGCTCCCTCGGAACAAGAGACTGACCGTGCTGCTCGACAGCCGAACCTGTAAATGGGTATCATTCAGGTGGAGTATCCGGCGTCGTGTCCTGTTTCCCCGACCCTCCACTGCTTCGCTGCAAACTGCTGCATGAGCTGGTTTGACATTGCTCGGATGCTGCTTGCTTCCCCCTCTCCTGGGGAGAGGGTTAGAGCAGCCTTGGTTCTTGCAAGCCATATAACCTTTCTTTGAGACGTTGCGACTACAAGATTTTATAATACAGTAATAATGAAAATGACTATTGTACTTAGATTTTAGCAACTTGTGAAATAAACCCCGGATTTTCATTTGAAACCCCTGTTGCAATTTGGGAGCTGTGTGGTTTTTTTGTTGTGTTTTTTTTTTTTTAATTTTATTTTTTTTAAAAAAAACTAATTTATTATCTGTTTGATTGCTGAGCCTTGGCGAGATTGCAGTCCTTCGCTCAGAAACACGAGTGGCCTGGTTGAACCTTTTATTTTTATAGCGCAGTCGACTTGGACGGCTTTTCCATTCGTGTAAAGGGTGACTTTGCTAATTTTTGTATTCTGAGGATTTCTGTAAATGGCATTCCAGCTGTGACGGTGAGGAAGACTTGGTTAATCTTAACTTTGAGGTAGTTTGGGGTTGGGGTTTTTTCTATAAAGGTTTTTATCATCATTGTAGGGAACCGTTCATTTACCTCTGAATTCTCAGACCTAGTTGTCACATTTTTTTTGCTTACTAAGGGGGAAAAAAAATATTACCAAAGTACAGTTCAGAATGGAAACTGGGGGGGTTGGGCTGCAGAAGTGAGTGCAGCGGAGCAGGCTTAGGCAGGTCTTATCAGAAACCCGATTTGGCTCATTTCTCACTTTCTCCTTTCGGAAGGAGGGGTAACAGAAGGCTTTTTTTTTTTTTAAAAATAATAAATATATAAATATATATATATAATGCAAAAAGACCTCAAGGAACCGCAGTAGTGTTTGTCTGCTCCAGGCAGAGTTACGCTGTATATTGCATTTAGCGAAATAACTTGCATTGTGCTTTTTTTAAAAGAAAAAAAAAAAGAGAGAATTTATAATCATCTAACACAGGAGTGTAACAGAGTAACGTTACGCCAGTGCAGGGTATGTTTTTGTCACTCGTATTTATTGTGACTCTAAATCTTTGATAATAAAACAAAAATTAAAAAAAAAAATAAATAAATCCCGCTAAAACCTGATAGTCTCAATAGCGGAAGAATCTGAAATCGGTAACTGTATGTTGTATCGTGAGGGATTTTTAGTATTTGAATGACAATAAACACATGGACAAGCTCTTGGCTCTGCCTCTTCCTGCCAGCATATCGCGTCCGAGGTCTGTCACCCATCGGTGAGGGTGTTTTGGCTGAGGGGATGGTCCGCTCCTCTGCCCCCGGGAGGAGAGCGGGAGAGGCTGCAGAAGGTGATGTCTGGGTGGAATTTTATGGATTGGAATCAAGACACAAACGGATTAAACGTCCCCGCAGATGCCATCTCCGGATGTGGTTGGGCACTCGCGCTCTCCGGGCAAAAACGAGACGGGAACAGCCCTTCTCCTCGCCCTGCTTTTCTGCTCCTCGGTCACCCTCTGGTTTTTAGCCATCGTACGTGTCCTGTTGTGAAAACTTCACCTCCTGAGTCAGCGAGACGGAGAAGATCAAACAAGCCACCCGCGTCCACAGAGCGGGCTGGGAGCTGGAGAGCTGCAGCTGTGGTCACTCTGCAATTCCCAAACTAGAAACTTAACCCCGCGTTCCTCCTGAAATACTTGGAACCCATCAATAAGTTTATTTAACTACTCCAGGAGAACTCAAGAAGCCGGTGGATCGCTACCATCTGGGAGATGTAGATCGCTGACTTGAACAAGAGCATTCCCTGAATGTTTTTGGCCCCGATTCTGCATGGAAACGCAGCGGTTGGTGCATCATCGCTCAGCAGGCTACGAAGTGCCGCAGACGTCGTGCGTGGCCGGTCCATCGCTCCTGGTACCGGCAGCTCCCCAAAGCCGTGCGCATCGTCGGTCGGCATATGGTGATCTGCAGCAAGGTGAAGAAACACAGCTTTGCCGACAGCCCATGCTCTGGAGTCACTGGTTTAGGAGGAGAGAGGGAAGAAGGGACGTGGTTCCTGCTCTGCAACGAAGCCAGGCTTGAAGGGAGCAAAAAGTCACATATTTTTTTCAGCTCAGGTTTCCATGCGCAGCGTCTGCATTTGTACGGTCAAGAGCGAGACAACAAGAGTAACTCGGGATTCGTGGATGTGAACAGAGCCCTGGGCATTTGTCTGTCTGGCCGTGACGCTAAGCTGGATCCTCATCCAGCATCCCAGCCTCATCCTGCCCAGACCAGCCCGGTCCCTGTTCCCAGCCCCGCTCCGCCGCCGCCAGCCCGGCCCGCGGTAGGTGGGAAGATGCTGCCTCGGGGAAGAAGCGATGTTGGTGCCCGGCTGTGCTCTGGCGAGGAGCCTTCTGGATGGAAACAACCCAAATCGCCCAGGAGGAAATGTGGTTTGTTCCGGGTGAAAGCAGGAATAACTGGTTTTGGCGTCGTAAGACCCGGTTTTGGAACTGCAAGAGCCCACGCGATGGGAGGAGTGTCCCGCAGGTCCTGCTGACGGCGCGCGGGGCAGAGCAGCGAGGAGGAGGAGGAGGATGTTACAGCATGGAACAAAGTCTTGTTTGAGGAGCCGGTGGCACTGAGGGCGGTGTGGTGCAGAGCCGAGACCCACAGCCCACCGCGCTTGGTGCTGCTGGATGCCACTGGGTCAGCTCCGACCTCAACCCTCTGCTGATTTCACAGGTGGTTGAAGTGTGTGATGTTCGTCGGGTTTTTTGGGTCCTTCACAAGCTGCTTCTGACCTTCTAGAGTTGGAAAAACATCTAAATTTCTGAACACGCAAGTTCAGGAACCAGTTTAATTCAAGCTATTTCGTTTTCCTCAAAGCTGTTTAATTGCTGTGCTGGTGAAGGCTCTTACTGAGGAAGTCTTTTTATACAAAACTGCTGAAGTGCAAGCTATTAGCGCGAGGCTATTTTGGTACCGAAAACATCGAGCTCCTGTGGATTGAAGTGGTAGAAGACGGCAATAGCTGAACGCTCCGGGGGCAGATGAACCGGATAATGTTGTTGAGAGGTCCCGTACCACGGGTTGGCATCTCAGAAGCCACAGAGGTGACTCTTGTGCTGATTCAGATATTGCCGGCGTCTGAAGGGTTACGTCTGCTGGAAAACTCCCAGTTCAGGGGCTCCGTTAGGAAATACAGCCACTGGAAATGCTCCCAGCAGCCCAGGCAGGGGCTGAGCCCCTCGGCAGGAGGAGGAGGAGGAGGCCCTTTGGGTATCAGCGAAGCACATCCCCTCCAGAGCAGTAACAGAGCCCAGAGGATTTGAATCGCTCCTGATAACCCTTGCGATGCCGTCCGCAATTGATTTTATTCCCATACCCCACCAGGTACAGAAGAGCCACTTCTCAGGGGCTGTCCCAGGGCTGGAGCTGCTCTGGACCCCCCCACCCTGCTCCCCACGGAGGGAGTCCCCTCGTCCTCTTGTCCCCAGAGAGCTTCCGAGTTTCGTTTCGATCTTAACGAGCCCTTGGCCCGGTCCCAAAGGCGGCGGCGTGATGCGGCAGCAGCATCACAGCAGGGTGGGATTGCATCAGCTCCCGCCGCGGTGCCAGTGCCGGGGTCCCACCTTGCTGGAGGAGGTGGGAGCTGCACCGTGTGTCCCCCCCCCTTGGCGTGCCCTCCTCGGCCCGGGAAAGGAGAAAACCTCAGGCTGTCATCAGTACAGCTGAAGAAGGGGAAGTTCGGCTCTTTAAATACCTTCTTTGCTGTTAAAGATAAATTATAAATCTCGGTGATGAACAAGGAGCCCCTCTTCATCGCTGCAGTTAAGGCGTACCGTATAAAAACCCTTTTAAATACAAGTAAATTATTAAAAAGCTGTTTTTCACGTCAGTCCCTCGCTCCCCTCTCCAGCCTCTGGCGTTGGTGGGGAGATGAGGCAGGCGATGGGTTTTGGGGCATCCCAGACTGGAACAAAGGGTTCGGTTCGGGCCGGGAGCGGGTGGGTGAGGGGACGCTGGGACCAGCCGAGCCCTCTCCCTCCGGGCAAATCCCGTGGGAAAATCGAGATAGTGCTTAGCAGAAGCCCTAATAATTGCCTAAATACCAATTATTTGAATAAGGAATTCTATTCCTGAGGATAAAGGTTATTTATTTAAAAAGGAATTTGTCAAGACAGCCCACGCTGTGAAATAACGACTCCTCCAAAACAAAACGACTTCTCTTTGTTCCCTTTTTGCAGTAATAAATCCTCGTTTTTAACTCGGGGTTCAAAGCCGGAGAGCGCCCGGCGCATCGGCCCTCGGGTGCTCTTCCCGGTGGCCGCTGTCCTGCAGAGAAAGGACCGATTCCTCGAAGTCTGCTGCTAAAATTAGCGTCAAGGCTGAGCCTCCTCTGTGAATCGCAGGTCCGTGAGGTCAGTGGGTGGTGGGCTACAAACTCGGCATCTGCCCGGCCGGATGGAGCTGTTGGATGGGGTCCGTGAGGTTGGGAGTGGACGGCCCCGGAGAAGGGTAAAGCAGGGTTTGTGGGTTCAGGTGGTACATGGAAACCTCATCAGATGTGTTCCTTCCCCCCATGATGCAGAAATAATCCCATTTATGGAACCCCCGTCCCGGCATTCGGCACTGTGCCCATCACCCGAGCTGGGGGCAGCCCCGGGGACTCGGGGCCCCCACTCCATCGGCTCTGAAGACCCCGACCCCACTCATGAACCATCCTCGGCGTGAGCCATCCCCTCCCAAAGCGTGCACTGCGTGGCAGCTGTGTTGCCCCAGACTCTCATCTTGGGGCAACTCAGGATTCGGGGGGACTCTGCCCCTCCGGTGGGTGTAAGACGTGAGACTCTACCTGGAATATTTGTGTCCAGCTCTGGAGACCTCAACATCAGAATGATATGGACCTGTTGGAGCGGGGCCAGAGGAGGCCCTGGAGATGTTGGGAGGGCTGGAGCCCCTCTGCTGGGAGGGCAGGCTGGGAGAGTTGGGGGGGTTCAGCCTGGAGAAGAGAAGGTGAAAAAGGGGAGACCTCAGAGCCCCTTCCAGTGCCTAAAGGGGCTCCGGGAGAGCTGGGGAGGGACTTGTTGCAAGGGCGTGGAGTGATGGGATGAAGGAGAATGGCTTCAAAGTGGAAGAGGGGAGATTGAGATGAGATATGAGGAAGAAATTGTTGCCTGTGAGGGCGGTGAGCCCCTGGGGCAGGTTGCCCCGAGAAGCTGTGGCTGCCCCATCCCTGGAGGTGTTCAAGGCCAGGTTGGACGGGGCTTGGAGCAACCTGGGCTGGGGGGAGGTGGCCCTGCCAAGGGCAGGGGGTGGCACTGGATGGTCTTCAAGGTCCCTTCCAACCCAAACCATTCTAGGATTCTACGAAGACCCAGCGCGATGCAGCCCCTCTTCGCTGGGCGGCTCTTCCCTTGCTGTCAAGGAACATTATTCCCAGCGGTTCCCGTATCGCGGTGCTGCCTGGACCGGATGCCTGGCTTCGGGAGCAACCTGCCCGTGCCGCGGTGATGCACCTCGCAGGTGAGGAGGGACCATTATTGGGGTTTTTTGTGGGTGCAGCGGGGCAGCCGGGGGTTCACGACGCCGGGGCGTTGCTGCAGCCCATCCTTCAGCACCCTCCTCCCCACTGCATGGGAGGCAGCGGGACAGAACCCGATGGGTTTTGCATCTTCCAGCAATTAACAGGTGATAAGGAAACATCCCGGGAGGAGCTGACGGCCGAGCAGAGCTCTGACTTTGGTTTTCCCCAGGGACGGAGTCTCCTTCAGCCTTCAGCTCCCCCGACTCCGTCCCGGGAGCCCCCGATCCTGGAGGGGGTCTCAGGGTCCCGCAAAGCCACCGGACCCGGTCGGAGATAAAGGCAGAAATTTGGCTTCCGAGGTGGAAGGGAACTGGGGGGCTTCGGGCTGCTCGGGGACGGGGTTTCTCTGTGAACGAGCTGATGGGTCTCTCCTGGTTTTCCTCTCCCTCCCTGTGCGCAGCCGGGCTGGATCGGGGAACGCGCGTGGGTGTCCTGCCGAAGTCACGCCGCCCTCGCCAGGGTAATTTGCCAGCAGAACAAAACCACCCAGGTAAGCGTTAAAACACTCCGAACCCAGAAACAAAACCCCGTCTGCTGGGAAATGAGGCTGAACGCCTTCCGCTTCCCCT
Organism: Charadrius vociferus; assembly: GCF_000708025.1. NCBI lineage: Eukaryota > Metazoa > Chordata > Aves > Charadriiformes > Charadriidae > Charadrius > Charadrius vociferus. The sequence continues at coordinate 4,897 of NW_009647734.1, read as the reverse complement.
TCCCCTCATCCCGTGTCTTTAATTCGCCCCCTGAATGACAAACCCCCGACCCCCAGATCTGCCTTCGAGGGGGGGGTTCTCCAGCCTTTCCCTGCTGCGGGTGGTGGGACTGGAGCATCCACAGAGCCCCGAGCCGGTCCAAGCCATGCCCTGGGTGTTTTCCCAGTTAGATTACATCCTCCCCCACCAAAATCCCCCCCCCTGCTGCCCCCCCCATCCCCTCCACACCTTCATTTCCCCGGCTCATTAGCTCTGCGAGCTTAATCAAGCCAGCCATGGCTTTCTGTCTTCTCAGAGCCAGGAAAATAAAGGCAGCGGGAGGTTTCCATCAGCCCAGGAGTGGTGGGGAGCAGCGGCCGCAGGGGTGACCCCCCCGGGGGGTGCAGCCTCTTCTCGGGAGCATCCTCAAAGGGAAAACCTCCGTGTCCTGGGGGAGCTCCGAGCCCGACCCCGGAGCACACGGCGGTGACGGGACCACACGGGAGATGGGGAAATGGCTCCCGGTGTGGGAACGGGGCTGGGGAGCGGGAACCCCCCCTCCGGGGAAGCCCCAGCTCGAACCGATGGGGGGAGGATGAGGTTTGACGGTGCCCTGGCCGGGCTCGGTGCTCCACGCGCGAGCAAAGCTGGCAGCGAGGGACCAAAGGGATGGGTTTGTTTTCTCAGTGGGGTGAGAAGTTGCCGCAGCGCCGGATTTGGGGTTGCGTCCGAAGGTGACGCTTATTCCAGGGGCACCCAGCGGGAAAGCGCTCAGACGGGGAGATAACACTCGTGTTTTCCCCTCCAGACGCACTTTCTCGGGGGACATCGCTGAGAATCACGGGGTGCCATCGGGTTTGACGCCATCTCTGCCAAAAGTAGGGGGGAGGACGAGGCCCAGAGCCAGCCAGCGGGTCAGGGGGTGGGTGCTGCTTCCCCCGAAAGGGTCTTTGCCCGCGTCTCCGCTCAGTTCTGCAAATTCGGTTGCAATGAAATGATTCGGTATTGGAGCAGATGAGCGAGTTGGTCATTTACACAGTCCGATGCGGAGGAAGAACCCAGCTCCGGCACTAACAAACCCTCGGACTCAGGATGGGGCGAGGAGCAGGAGGCGCATCCCACGAGGACCACGGGCGTCCCGGGGCTCACCCCTCCCCGTGTCCTCCCCGTGTCCTGTCCCGGACCCCCCTCCCCAGCACCGCAGTCTCCCGGTGATCCCAGCTGCAGGATTTGGGCCGGGAGGCAGCGATCCTTCCCCCTCTCCCGCTTTTTGGTGCATGTTTGCAAGTAGGTGCACGCTTTTTGGTGCACGCTTGCCGATGGGTGCTTGCACATGGTGGCACTCCTGGTGCGCGCTCGCTGGTGGCTTCACGCTTGCTGGTGTGTGTTTCACCACGGCGGCACTCTTGGTGCACGCTTGCTGGTGCGCACGTCACCATGGCTGCACTCTTGGTGCACACTTGCTGGTGGGCACATCCTTTTTGGTGCATGTTTGCAAGTAGGTGCACGCTTTTTGGTGCACGCTTGCCGATGGGTGCTTGCACATGGTGGCACTCCTGGTGCACGCTCGCTGGTGGCTTCACGCTTGCTGGTGTGTGCTTCACCACGGCGGCACTCTTGGTGCACGCTTGCTGGTGGATGCACGCTTTTTGGGGCATGTTTGCAAGCAGGTGTGTGCTTTTTGGGGCACACTTGCCGGTGGATTCACACTTACTGATGCGCGCTTCACCACGGCAGCACTCGGTGCACACTTGCTGGTGGGCACACGCTTTTTGGTGCATGTTTGCAAGTAGGTGCACGCTTTTTGGTGCACGCTTGCCGATGGGTGCTTGCACATGGTGGCACTCCTGGTGCGCGCTCGCTGGTGGCTTCACGCTTGCTGGTGTGTGTTTCACCACGGCGGCACTCTTGGTGCACGCTTGCTGGTGCGCACGTCACCATGGCTGCACTCTTGGTGCACACTTGCTGGTGGGCACATCCTTTTTGGTGCATGTTTGCAAGTAGGTGCACGCTTTTTGGTGCACGCTTGCCGATGGGTGCTTGCACATGGTGGCACTCCTGGTGCACGCTCGCTGGTGGCTTCACGCTTGCTGGTGTGTGCTTCACCACGGCGGCACTCTTGGTGCACGCTTGCTGGTGGATGCACGCTTTTTGGGGCATGTTTGCAAGCAGGTGTGTGCTTTTTGGGGCACACTTGCCGGTGGATTCACACTTACTGATGCGCGCTTCACCACGGCAGCACTCGGTGCACACTTGCTGGTGGGCACACGCTTTTTGGTGCATGTTTGCAAGTAGGTGCACGCTTTTTGGTGCACGCTTGCCGATGGGTGCTTGCACATGGTGGCACTCCTGGTGCGCGCTCGCTGGTGGCTTCACGCTTGCTGGTGTGTGTTTCACCACGGCGGCACTCTTGGTGCACGCTTGCTGGTGCGCACGTCACCATGGCTGCACTCTTGGTGCACACTTGCTGGTGGGCACATCCTTTTTGGTGCATGTTTGCAAGTAGGTGCACGCTTTTTGGTGCACGCTTGCCGATGGGTGCTTGCACATGGTGGCACTCCTGGTGCACGCTCGCTGGTGGCTTCACGCTTGCTGGTGTGTGCTTCACCACGGCGGCACTCTTGGTGCACGCTTGCTGGTGGATGCACGCTTTTTGGGGCATGTTTGCAAGCAGGTGTGTGCTTTTTGGGGCACACTTGCCGGTGGATTCACACTTACTGATGCGCGCTTCACCACGGCAGCACTCGGTGCACACTTGCTGGTGGGCACACGCTTTTTGGTGCATGTTTGCAAGTAGGTGCACGCTTTTTGGTGCACGCTTGCCGATGGGTGCTTGCACATGGTGGCACTCCTGGTGCGCGCTCGCTGGTGGCTTCACGCTTGCTGGTGTGTGTTTCACCACGGCGGCACTCTTGGTGCACGCTTGCTGGTGCGCACGTCACCATGGCTGCACTCTTGGTGCACACTTGCTGGTGGGCACATCCTTTTTGGTGCATGTTTGCAAGTAGGTGCACGCTTTTTGGTGCACGCTTGCCGATGGGTGCTTGCACATGGTGGCACTCCTGGTGCACGCTCGCTGGTGGCTTCACGCTTGCTGGTGTGTGCTTCACCACGGCGGCACTCTTGGTGCACGCTTGCTGGTGGATGCACGCTTTTTGGGGCATGTTTGCAAGCAGGTGTGTGCTTTTTGGGGCACACTTGCCGGTGGATTCACACTTACTGATGCGCGCTTCACCACGGCAGCACTCGGTGCACACTTGCTGGTGGGCACACGCTTTTTGGTGCATGTTTGCAAGTAGGTGCACGCTTTTTGGTGCACGCTTGCCGATGGGTGCTTGCACATGGTGGCACTCCTGGTGCGCGCTCGCTGGTGGCTTCACGCTTGCTGGTGTGTGTTTCACCACGGCGGCACTCTTGGTGCACGCTTGCTGGTGCGCACGTCACCATGGCTGCACTCTTGGTGCACACTTGCTGGTGGGCACATCCTTTTTGGTGCATGTTTGCAAGTAGGTGCACGCTTTTTGGTGCACGCTTGCCGATGGGTGCTTGCACATGGTGGCACTCCTGGTGCACGCTCGCTGGTGGCTTCACGCTTGCTGGTGTGTGCTTCACCACGGCGGCACTCTTGGTGCACGCTTGCTGGTGGATGCACGCTTTTTGGGGCATGTTTGCAAGCAGGTGTGTGCTTTTTGGGGCACACTTGCCGGTGGATTCACACTTACTGATGCGCGCTTCACCACGGCAGCACTCGGTGCACACTTGCTGGTGGGCACACGCTTTTTGGTGCATGTTTGCAAGTAGGTGCACGCTTTTTGGTGCACGCTTGCCGATGGGTGCTTGCACATGGTGGCACTCCTGGTGCGCGCTCGCTGGTGGCTTCACGCTTGCTGGTGTGTGTTTCACCACGGCGGCACTCTTGGTGCACGCTTGCTGGTGCGCACGTCACCATGGCTGCACTCTTGGTGCACACTTGCTGGTGGGCACATCCTTTTTGGTGCATGTTTGCAAGTAGGTGCACGCTTTTTGGTGCACGCTTGCCGATGGGTGCTTGCACATGGTGGCACTCCTGGTGCACGCTCGCTGGTGGCTTCACGCTTGCTGGTGTGTGCTTCACCACGGCGGCACTCTTGGTGCACGCTTGCTGGTGGATGCACGCTTTTTGGGGCATGTTTGCAAGCAGGTGTGTGCTTTTTGGGGCACACTTGCCGGTGGATTCACACTTACTGATGCGCGCTTCACCACGGCAGCACTCGGTGCACACTTGCTGGTGGGCACACGCTTTTTGGTGCATGTTTGCAAGTAGGTGCACGCTTTTTGGTGCACGCTTGCCGATGGGTGCTTGCACATGGTGGCACTCCTGGTGCGCGCTCGCTGGTGGCTTCACGCTTGCTGGTGTGTGTTTCACCACGGCGGCACTCTTGGTGCACGCTTGCTGGTGGATGCACGCTTTTTGGGGCATGTTTGCAAGCAGGTGTGTGCTTTTTGGGGCACACTTGCCGGTGGATTCACACTTACCAATGCGCACATCACCATGGCAGCACTTGGTGCACACTTGCTGGTGGGCACATCCTTTTTGGTGCATGTTTGCAAGTAGGTGCACGCTTTTTGGTGCACGCTTGCCGATGGGTGCTTGCACATGGTGGCACTCCTGGTGCACGCTCGCTGGTGGCTTCACGCTTGCTGGTGTGTGCTTCACCACGGCGGCACTCTTGGTGCACGCTTGCTGGTGGATGCACGCTTTTTGGGGCATGTTTGCAAGCAGGTGTGTGCTTTTTGGGGCACACTTGCCGGTGGATTCACACTTACTGATGCGCGCTTCACCACGGCAGCACTCGGTGCACACTTGCTGGTGGGCACACGCTTTTTGGTGCATGTTTGCAAGTAGGTGCACGCTTTTTGGTGCACGCTTGCCGATGGG
>NW_009647733.1:78201-78428 GCF_000708025.1 Charadrius vociferus | reverse complement strand
GGTGTCACCGTGGTGGGTGACATCCCCACGGTGTCCCCAGCTACATCTGACGGTAGGATGGTGTCACCCCAATGGGTGACAGCCCCACAGTGTCCCCAGGTGGGTCTGATGGCCGAATGGTGTCACCCCAACGGGTGACAGCCCCGTGGTGTCCCCAACCACATCTGATGGCCGGACGGTGTCACCGTGGTGGGTGAAATCCCCACGGGGTCCCCAGCTACATCTGC
>NW_009647733.1:74890-76160 GCF_000708025.1 Charadrius vociferus | reverse complement strand
CGGCGAGATGCCGAGCGGAGCCGGCCCGACGGCCGCCAGCCCCCGGGAGCCTCCGAAAAGCAGGAGAAATCACCCGAGAGCAGGAATCGGGGTTGGTTGGTTGGTTTTTTTTGGGCCCAACCCAAAGAAAGACATCTGTAAAGTCTTCCAGCGAGACCTGAACCACAACGGGAAGAAAAACAATCCTTCGTCCTCACCCACTCGCACGGGGCCGAGGGGGACACCCCGCGTCACCGATCCGCCAAAGTCCAACCTTCCCAACCAAACCAACCCCCCCCCGACCGCCGCCAAACCCAAACCGCGTCTGCCACCGCCACCGCCACGTCGGCCCGGAGGAGAAACCGCCTCCAGGAGAGGCGATGAGGGAGGAGGAGATGACACGGGGCAGAAACCCCGCGGCAGTTCGGCTCTTCGGAGCTGTTGGAAATGCTCCCTTGGGGATTTTTCCACCTCTCGGAGACCCCCCCGGGAACAGCGTGGCTCCGGGAGAGGAAAACACGCCGACACCGGTAACATCCGCGGCAACCGGACTCTGTCACGCGTGGCCGCTGCGTAGACGCGGCAGTGCTGGGACACGCGCTCGCTGCGTACCCTCCTCTCCCAAGAGCCCGGGAAGGGTCAATTCAAACCCCAAACCCGTCCCTCCCGCTGGAAAAGCGACAGCCACCGCGGCGGCGCTGACGTTCGGCTCCTGCGGAGGTTTAAGGACCGGCTCCACATCGGCTCCGCCGGGCACCTTTTGCGACCCTGACAAGGGATGAACCTCACCCGTGGACCCCGAAGTGACATTTACGGCTCGGGACGCTCATCCCTCGCACCGGGATGGGACCGGAGAATTCCCCCGTTGATGGCCTGAGGGGATGTGTTAGCGCAAGGGGTGGGGTTTTTTTGGCTACCTTCCTCATCGCTGGCTCAGCCCGCCCCGCGCCGGGGAGTTCCCGCTTCCCCGACTCCCTCCCTGCGAGCAGAGACGCCGTCGGCGCGAGAAATGGGGACCTCCAACCCGCTCCGGTCCCCTCTCCGGCAGCAGCAGTTTGGGGTTGGGGTAAAGCACACCCCAAGGGGAGGCGGGAAAGCTGCAACCCTGATTAAAGAAAAAAAAAAATAAAATGATAAAAACATTAAGGTACGGGCAAACCCCTCTTCCCTGATCATTGCCGCTCGGGTCGGGAGCTTTACAACCGGGTTTTTTGTGGGTTTGCGGATTTTTCAAGGCACTGAAGCGCTGGGAGGGGAGTTGGACCGGGGAGACGCGGGAGCGGGGCGGGAT
>NW_009647733.1:70963-74530 GCF_000708025.1 Charadrius vociferus | reverse complement strand
AAGGTTAGAAAAAAAAAGAAAGGGGGATCGGGGAAGGCGCTGCCCCGTATCTCCGCTCCCTCCTCCCCACCCCACCGGCTGCTCCCAGACCCCGAGGCCGCCGAGGAAAGAAGGAAAAAGTGGTGGGACGGGTCCAGAGCTCAATTCTTCCATTCCTCTTCCCTCCAGCAACAGTTTTCCCCCCGGCAGATGGGGTGTTTTTGGCGCAGCCCACGGCGCGGGGCGCCTAGGAGGAGCTGGTGAGCCGCCGTCGGCGCTGCAGGACGCGCAGAAGGGACGAAGGGACCCAACCGTGAAGCAAATACGGCAACGACGCGGGTTTTTTTGCCTTTCCCGCTGTTCCCAGCGGAAGGCAGAGCGGGAGCCGCGCATTTCGGAGCCGCCAGCAGATCTGAAGACGGCGGCGAAGGCCTCTGCCTCGCAACGGGGCATTTTTACACCTTTTTGGGCCCCGCGAAGGGTTTTCTGCCGTTCCCCGTCGCAGCTCTACAACGCGCATCCACCTCCAAGAGGGGAAGCAGAGCCGGGCTGGACCTTGAACCTCCTGCGGACCTTCTGCCTTAGATGCTGTCGTGTCCCCACCCCCCAAAAAAAAGGGAACCCCCGTTGTGCCTCACCCGGCTGAAACCCCTCTCTGTCCCCATCGCGTGGCGAACCCCGCCGTGTCCTCTTCTCACAGCTCGCTCCCGCTGCCGAAACACACACCGCGAGAGGAAGAGCCCAAAACATCCGTCTACACACGGATTCTGCAGAAAAAGCTTCGCGGAAACCAAAGTGGGGTGATTTTTTTTGGAGGGGGGGGACGGGGGACGGGGGACTAAGCGGGATCTGAACGAGCGGCGCAAACCGCCTAGGGCAGACGCGACCCCCATCGCGCACAAAACGCCTCTCGAGACGAGGAAAGAGAAAGCGGGAGAGGAGGAGAGCAGCGCCGCGCGGAGACGAACCCAACGGGGGTGAACGCCGCGGCCACCGCTGCCCACGAGCGGAGGAAAACCTGCGGAAGAGGGGAGGTGGGGGGAGAAGACGGAGCCCGTCGATAGAAAAACCCAACGGTTGGACTTCCCCGTTGAGGCCCCATCCCTGGAGGTGTTCAAGGCCGGGTTGGAGGTGGCCTTGGGCAACCTGGGCTGGTGGGAGGTGTCCCTGCCCATGGTGGGGGGGCTGGAACTGGGTGATCTTCAAGGTCCTTTCCAACCTAAACCATTCTATGATTCTTGCTCAGACTTCACTTTGGGGTTGGTTTGGGGGTTTTGGGGGTTTTTTTGCTGTCCCTGGAAAACCTTCCAAGTCTGGATAAGCCAAACAAAAGCACTTTTTGGCTCAAAAGTGGCGAGTGCAACCTGAGGCGGGCGAGAGGGCTCAGGCCGGGGGGAGGAGGGACCTCCCGAGGAGGAGAGGAAGACCGAGGGCTGACGCAGCTCCACGGACTACGACGAGGTTCCTTCTAAGAGCCCCAACGCACCCAACACCCTCTCCCCATCCCCAAACTATCCATCAGCTCCGGTCGCTGGCCCCGGGGCCGGCGGTAGCCACGGGAAGCGCATACAGACAGAGAGACACACACACACACGTGTGTGTGTTGTGCCCTCCCGGCAAGAAAACCGACCCGATTCCAAGCGTCCTTCAAGACGGAGGTTGGGTTTGTAACCTGCCCTGCCGGACTGGAAGCTCTGTGAATCCTTCGTTTGCTCCGGTTGGGAAGGAACGGACGCTCTGGCACCGAGAGCCGAAGATAATCATGAAGAAGAGGTTTAAAAAAAAAAAAAAAAAAAAAAAAAAAAGGGGGCAACCAGAAACACTACTTTGCACTGCTCCTCCTGGGAAGAGGCAACTCGTTAGCGACTTAAGGCCACCGTCATTAAGGTCGTGGGGGATACGTGCGGAGGAGACGATGCTCAGGAACGGAGGGGTCGCTTCGCTCAGGCGTAGGGTGGAGGTCGGCAGCAGACGCTGAATTTGGGACTCACGTTCTCGCTGCCCGCCGGGCCGGCTCGTCCCTCCACGCCTCCTCCCGCAGCATCTTCGCGCCGGTCCCAACCGCCGCAGCTCAGCACCAATTCCTCGTGAGGAAGACCCGAAAACAGCCGGTACCTTTGGTTTTTTTGGCTTTTTTTTTTTTTTTTTTTTTTGGCCCCCAGCAACCGCAGCCTCTCGTTAAGCGGAGCAGCGCATCGACGTCGGGCGGCTCCCGGTGCGGCACAAGTGACCACGAACACGCGTGTATGCGTGCGCGCGTGTCCCGGCCCCGCGTCTCTCTCTCCCAACCGGTGGGGACGCACCGATTGACAGCGATGACGCTCCCCATCGCTTCCAAAACCACAAATCCGTCACCGGCATCGCGGGAGCCGGCACGCGAAGGAGCCCAACCTCGACACCTTTAACCTCGAGAGCCGGAGGAGGTTTCTCGTGCGAAGGCGCAACATTTCAGGGAGGCGGAGGGGCGCGGGGAGCAGATGCCTGGAAGCAGCACGCTGTTAAAAATAAAATACATCGACAGCACGACTAAATGTCACAGCCTCCCCTGAGCTGCGTTTTCCTTTGCTGAGAGCGGAGGAGGAGGAGGAGGAGGAGGAGGAGGATGATCAAGGGGGGACTTGGAAGAGAGTGAAAGCGCCAAGGGGATCCACCGAGCACGGAGGTTTAGTGTTAACGTAAGCGATACCGGAAAGGGAATTTTTCGAGGTGTTTTTCGAAGGGAGTTGACGGACGGTCAACGGAAGGCTGGAGAAAAGCGCTCGACCCGCAGCCGTCCCGCGGGGACGGGCGACGGGAGGGCAGCGGCCGCGGGCCGGGATCTGTACGGGCTACGCAGTGTCAGAAGCGCCATAGCTGCCCTTAACTCACTTGGAAAAAAAAAAAACCAAACAAAAAAACCCCCCAAAAAACCCCAAAAAAAGAAAGAAAAAAAAAAAAAAGGAAATAAAAATCCTTATGGGGCCCCCACTCGTCAGGGACTTAGTTACGGTCAAGTCTCTCCGGCTGCGAGTTGGCGGTGAGCTCCGTGTCACCCGCGCGGGGCTGCGACATCATCTGCCAGCAGACTGTGACTGTGGCGCCATGATGACGTGTGACGGTATCGGCATGCTCAGTTCTGTCCTTTGGCTCGCCATCTGAGTCAGCACCGACGTGGCCACCGCTTCCGCCGCCGAGCGGACGCTGAGCCCGTTGGGGGAGGCCGTCACGGAGCTGTGCTGGATGACGGGGGCCGGGGAGCCGGTGGGCTCCGAGCTCTCCTTCGGGCTTTCTGCTTGACCAGAGAAGGGGATGGGGAAACAAAGAAATACAAAAATAAGAAGAAAACAAGGTTAGAGAGAGGTGGAGGGAGTGTTGCTACCGGTGTTAGCAGCGGGGAGATGGGATGGGAGATGGTGTCTGCCTGGGAGGGCGCGGGGAAATTGGTGGGGGGTTTACTCCCCAGACTGGTCAGGGCTGGAAGGGCCCTCTGGAGCTCCCCCATCCCACCCCCCGCCAGAGCAGGGGCACCTCCAGCAGTGGCACAGGACGGCGTCCAGGCGGGTTTGGGATGGCTCCAGAGGGGGAGACTCCCCCACCTCTCTGGGCAGC
>NW_009647733.1:68667-70561 GCF_000708025.1 Charadrius vociferus | reverse complement strand
CATCCTGTTGTCCCCCAGGACTCCCAGTTCCCTTTCCACAGAGCTGCTCTCCAGCAGGTCACCCACTGACCTGTACCACTCCATGGGGTTATTCCTCCCCAGTGCAGTACCCCACACTTGCCCTCGTTGAACCTCATGAAGTTCCTCTCCACCCAACTCTCCGGCCTGGCCAGGTCACACTGGATGGTGGCACAGTCCTCCGGCGTGTCAGCCACTACTCCCAGTGCTGTGTCACCAGCAAACTCACTGGTGGTACCCTCCATCCCTTCATCCAGGTCATTGATGGAGATACTGAACAGGACCGGACCCAGAACTGACCCCTGAGGGACACCACTTGTCACAGACCTCCAACGGGACTCTGTGCCACCAACCATAACCCTCTGAGCTCTGTCAGCCAGTTCTCAACCCACCCCACTGCCCGTTCATCTCCCCCACGCTTCCTACGCTTGCCCGTGAGGATGATGCGGGAGACGGTGTCGAAAGCGTTGCTGAAGTCAAGGTAGACACCATCCCCTCCCCTCATCCCGTCACGCCATCGCAGAAGGCCACCAGACGAGTCAGCCATGACTTCCCCTCGCTGAATCCATGCTGACTACTTCCCATATCCTCCTTCTCCTCCAGATGCTGGGAGAAGCCTTTCTGGCCAAAGCCGCCCGGAGCGAAGCGGCCGATCCCTACAGGAATCCCAGTTCCAGACGCAAACTGGGCTCATCCCCCCCTCCTCAAGCAGCTGTTTGGCAAAAGCAAGTGAGGACTGGAAATAAAACTGATTAGAGTCGGGAGGTAACGAGCCACCGGGTCTGGCTGGCTCCGTCCCTCGGAGAAACATCACCAAATCTTCCCCAATTCAGGCCGGGCAGGCAGAAAAGCGCAGGCTTCGCCCCGAGGACGGCGGAGCCAGCGTAACCTTCGTCGTAATCAATCTGGTCCCTCGTTATAACAAATGAACTTTCCGACACGGCGGTATTTGGTTCGAGGCCATTTAGCCCCGAGACCGAATAGTTCCTTCCGAGTCTCCCAACCATCTGCTGGGGGAGTGCGCAGCAAAGCCGGCGAGGGCAACCCTTCCGCAAAAGCAGGTTAGGGTGAGGTTTTTTTGGCCATTTTTCATATAAATTACCCGGTGTCGTGGTTCAGGACACCTGGTTTGCTCTTTTATTCTTCTCTAGAACATTAAAATCAATTAGAGCCCGTTACAAACTTCTCTCGCTCGATTTCTTTTTGGGGAACTGGAAGCAATAGGATTCGGAGGAATCGCAGAATCACAGGGACGGGAGGCAAACAAAAGGCGGAGATCTCTCCTTCCCTGCGCTTTCCCGAGCGACGCAGACTGGTTTCCAAAAAACTTTGGATCCTCTCCCACCAGCCGCCCGCTGCGCCCAACGCCCGGCTCCGGAGAGGGAGGATAATTTGTGACCTATCAAGCGCCAAGGCGAGAGCAATCAGACCTCTCTCTCTTTGGGGGTATACACTCATTATCTACAGATGTCAGGAGGAAATTCCCTCCCGTGCACTTGGGTTAGATGAATTACGGGTAAGACGCGGTCACCTTCCTTTAAAAGAGCAAAATAATGGCGTGAACCGGGGATACTTCTTCCACGTCAAGAGGGTAAACCCCACGACAGCGGAATGGGGAGGAAAAAAACCATCAGAGAAGAGGTTTACAACCTCACGGGGCACCGGGAAACGGATTTGAGGGCTCATTTTTCTACCAGGTGCTTGAATGTTGTCCCCTTTTCCCCCCAAAAGGGTTTTGCCTTCCCTGGTGAAACCTCATCTCGGCCCTCGCCAGCGTACGGACCGCGGCGGCTCGGGCAGCGGCTCGGAAAACGGACTCGGCAGCGCGAGAGAAAGGTCGAGCAGAGCCATATAATGGGTTTGGCATCCCCCCCCC
>NW_009647733.1:65987-68578 GCF_000708025.1 Charadrius vociferus | reverse complement strand
GGAGGGAGGTGTGAATTTCGTTTTTATTATTCAGAGGCGTGATGAATTCCTATCATTGGAGCAGACAGACTGCGAGGAATAATAATAGGAACCGTAAACTTCGGGAGTTAACAGGGAAAAACGGCCTCGCCTCTCGGCGTCGAGGCGCCGCGCGAACACCTGTCTGCGAGGGCCGGGGGACAGCGAGGGCTTTCACGACCTCATTACTCAAACTCCGAGTCACCGTTAACGAGGGAAAATAAAGCGGCAGCGCCAGGACCCCGTAGGACACGGCTCTGCGCCTCGTCGCGCAGGCGAGGAGCCTTTCGGAGAGCCGGGAGATGGGAAGCGGGTGGCGATAGGGGAAGGAGAGAGCCTTTTTTTTTTTTTTCCTCCCCCCTCTGCTTTTGTTTTCTCCCCTTTTCTTATCTCCATCCATCTCCCGCCTCTCCTCCCCTTCATCCAGGCGACGCTAGGGGACTCCAGCATCTTCCCCAACGTCTCCCCGCACCAATACCGCGGCGTGGAACTGTTATTGCAGGGGTGACATAAGAACCCAGACATAACGTTTAGCTCCCGGGTTGATTATAATGAAATAGGCAGCATGAAAAAAATAATAATAATAATAAAAAAATAATAATGAAAGAAAGAAAAGCAGCTAAAAAAAAAAAAAAAAAAAAAAAAGTAAGAGGCCTTTGCCCGTCCAAACCTGAGCCAATTTGATGTGAATTGCAGGGAATGAGATATAGAGCCCCGTGATGTCATTTATAGAGTCTGACCTTTTCTGCCTCGGCCGTGGCTTTCAGAGCAGCAAGAGTTTTTTAACTTCAAAGAGAGTACGGAGCGCTTGGCACGCTGCCGGCGAGCGGGCGGGAGGGAGAGACGCCGCCGGCCCGCGCTCCGCCGGAAAGCAGAGATACGGACGGCGGTCACAACACTCCGCAACGGCGGTGGGAGACGCAGCGCCGCCTTCCCCACCAGCGTCGCCCTCGCGGCGGTTACGCCAATCGCATCATTAAAGGTTAAGGTGGTAATTTGCAGGGACAGCCCGGGCGACCCTCCTCAACGGGGGCGGCTGCGGAGGAGACACAGCGCCGAGGTCTCTCCTGCCCGGCTGCGGCGGCTGCGGGGGGATGGAGCAGAGAGCAAGAGGAAGAACCCCTTCGTTTACGTCTTAACGAGGGTTTTATCTGCTCAGACCGACCTAAAGAGTAGTAAGGAGCTGGAGAAGTCCTCACTCACCGAGATAGCCCTGGGTTTTCTTCTGTAGTGCAGTGACGGGGCAGTCCTTGTGAGCCAGCAGGAGCTGTTTAAGTTGAGCGACTTCGTTCCGCAGTAGCGTGACTTCGTTCTGCGATGGAAACACAAACACACGGGCGATAACGCGTCACTCCCGCTCGCCGCAGCAGCCGTCGGCAACGGCGGGGACGTTCGTTTTGTCGCGCCAGGGGAGGTTGAGATCGGATAGGCGGAAAAATTTCTTTACCAAAAGGGTTATCCAACACGGGAACAGGCTGCCCAGGGAAGCGGCGGAATCGCCATCCACACGGTTTAGCAGTGATTTTGGCAGTGTTACATTTACGGTTGGACTCAACCATCTTAAAGGTCCCTTCCGACCGAAACGATTCTATGATTTTCCGCACCCTGACGACTTTATAATCTTTTGTCTTAATTTGAGGATGCTTCCGGCCCAGGAACAGCGAATAAAAGTTTCAGGGTTTGGGGGATTTAGCGGGATTTGCAGTGTTTCCCCTCCAACGGCCCTCCCCAGATGCCGTACATTTGCCTGAGCGCTCCCGCGAACGCCGACCGCTTGAGTCAGACGCCGCGGCGCGCCGTTGGCTCCCAGGGAAAAGTAAACGGAGGGAGAAGCTGAGCGTACAACCAGCTCAGCCCACGCCGGGTCGTGGAGAACATCAGAGCTCCTCCAACCTCCCGGTACCTCTGCGAGCTGCTTCCGTAAACCGCGTCTACCTCCCCGAAAACTTACTCCTCTGTTGAACCGTTTGGAGAAGCAGCAGAAACTCAGTCAATTGTATTTCAAAAACCGCCCGAGGAAAGAGTTTCTATAATTATCTTGGGAAGAGAATAAAAATACCGCCGTCAGTGCTATTGAAAAAAATCCCACCGTGTGAGTCACCAGACGGCAGCGACGGAAGGAGCCCAGAACGGACACGAGTTCGGTCTTTGCAAACCCTTCAACCTCCACCAGCGCTGAGAGCGTTAACGAGGGGGTAACGGCAACGGAAGTCACGTCTGTATGTTCAGATGTGCTGCGCTTCTGCTAAGCACACCAGCGAGTCGGGGAAACCCACTTCTCCAGAAAAAAACAGTACCACCACTCAGGGAAGGGAACTGGGACCGTTCCTGCCACCCTCACACCAGGTCCACCACGCAGGGAAGGGAACTGGGACCGTTCCTGCTGCCCCTGTATGAGGTCCACCATGCAGGGAAGGGAACTGGAACCGTTCCTGCCGCCCTCACACCAGGTCCACCATGCAGGGAAGGGAACTGGGACCGTTCCTGCTGCCCTCACACCAGGTCCACCACGCAGGGAAGGGAACTGGGACCTTTCCTGCCACCCTCACACCAGGTCCACCACGCAGGGAAGC
>NW_009647733.1:61726-65634 GCF_000708025.1 Charadrius vociferus | reverse complement strand
TCTCATGGGAGGGAACCGGGGCCCGTCCCTCTGCCCCTGTATCAGGTCCACCACGCAGGGAAGGGAACTGGGACCATTCCTGCCACCTTCACACCAGGTCCACCATGCAGGGAAGGGAACTGGGACCACTCCTGCCACCCCTGGACCAGCAGAGAGCTCTCCCTCGCGTAGGGGAGGTTTCCGCTCGGCAAATACAGCTGCTTCCAGTGGTCTCCATGCTGGAGGTTGGCGTTGGTCCTACAGCCTCGACGGGCAGAGGCAGAGCCCTTTGGAGGGGGACAGGGACAGACCCCAGAGCACTGAAGTGCTCTTCCCTCATCGCCTGCTCAAAGCATCGCAAAGAGACGGCAAAGCAGCGAAATCCAGGCACAGAGGCGGCAATCCTGCTGCAGAGAGCAGCAGCCAAACGCACGTTGTCTCTGCAGCCACGGGGAAGACGTTCCCTCCGGAGCGACGGTCCGAACGCTCGGCAAAGGGGCTGCGCTCAGCCTCCGCGGTTACATACTCACGCTCAGCTGGATGTTCTGGGTGGTGAGCTCCTCGGCTTTCTTCTCCAAGGAAGACACCCAGAGCTTGCGTTTCTGACGGCAGCGGGAGGCGGCAGCTCGGTTCCGCTCCAGGAATCGCTGCCGGCGCTCGTCCGGGTCTTCGTCAACCGTGCGCCTCCGTCGCCCGCCGGTGCTGGGGGTGGGCTGGGCAGGGGAAACCTGGAGACGGGGCACAGCGAGAGAGAGAGAGAGACTGAAAAGAAGGACTGGGGCAGGCAGGCAGACGCACACCGTCATAACCAAGGTTTGGCAGAGGTTTGCGGCCGGGGCAAAGATGGATTTGCTTTTGCAGAGCCGGCAGAACGGTACAGGGTGAGGGGGAGGACCAAGGGCAGCCCCGGCTGCGATGGGGGAGCTGGGGACAAGCTAAAGGGGTACAGGAGAGCTGGGGAGGGACTTTTGACGAGGGCATGTGGTGATGGGACGAGGGGGAATGGCTTCAAACTGGAAGAGGGGAGATTTAGATGAGACCTGAGGAAGCAATGTTTCACTCTGAGGGCGGTGAGCCCCTGGGGCAGGTTGCCCCGAGAAGCTGTGGCTGCCCCATCCCTGGAGGTGTTCAAGGCCAGGTTGGACGGGGCTTGGAGCAACCTGGGCTGGGGGGAGGTGGCCCTGCCCAGGGCAGGGGGTGGCACTGGGTGGTCTTCAAGGTCCCTTCCAACCCAAACCCTTCTGTGATTCTATGATGCTGTGACAAAGCCCCTCTCATCGGCGTTTCTGGCTGCACCCGGTGCCCTGCAAACCAAGGTGTGAATCCGCACGAACCCCCCGAGATCCTGAACCCAGTGAACGCCTGAACGTGCGGGGAATTAGTTAAACCCCAAACCCCTACAGTCAGCTAACGACACGGGACCGACAGCAGAAGTTTCCTCCCCTCCACGTCGAGGGGCCAACGCGGTAAAGAACCACGGGCAACGCAGAGGAAACAGCCTTCCTTTTAATTTCACTTAAGAGGCTTGAAAAAAGCGCTTCCCGCTGCAACGACTCGGGAGATTCCCCCACGGCCAGCGAGCGCGTGGCAGCTGCCGGAGGATAACTTCCATCTGCAGGGCTGGGAGCGCTCGACCCCACTCTGCCGCGCGTAACCACGTTCGCTCAAAGCGCCATCTCCATTTGGGTTTGGTAACTCACACGCGGAGCGCAAACAAATTACAGTTTTTGAGCGGGCAATTTGCTGTAAAAATTAATTTGGGTTCAATTCTCCCTGAATGCCTTCAGCCAAAGAAGCTCTCAGAGGCAACCGGTACAAAAAAAGATTGCGTAACGCTGCGCGTTTCCCGGTTTTATTTCGGGAGAACAAAGGAAAAGTCAGCGAGGGCAAACAGTCCTGCAAGACAGAGCCGCGCCGGCGCTTCTGCGAGGGCTCTGTAATTACACCGCCACAATCGGGGAGTGCAGTTACACTTCGGCACTCGCTGTCAGGCAGCATATGGATATTAAAACTTTTGGAAGCCGATCTAACTGACGGAGCAGGTGGCGATCCTGATGGAAGGTTGGCATTTGGTTAGCTGGCAGGAGCCAGCGGAGCTGACTGCCTAAGAGGGGAGCGTTTAACCCCAGTAATTGAGCGGGGAAAAGAGAGCGAAATACTCTTTCGAAACTCCAGACCTCGTCAAGCAAACGAACACGTTGCCGAAGTTTTCTGCCGGCGGGGCGGCGTTTGAGAGCGTTAGTGCTGAAGCGGCACTGGAAAAACAAGGTTTTTAACCCGTTCTGCAAGATTTTCCTCCTCTTTTCCCCGAGGGAAGGAGGAGGAACCCGCACGTCCCCAGCCCAACCTCGCGGGCGAAGCGGCAGCAGACCTGTGGCTGAGCCGGGGAAGGGGCGTCAGGGTGCTGGACGAGGATCTGACTCTGCTCCGGCCGCGCGGTCACCATCGTGCTGGCTGAGCCCACCACCAGGTTGCTGCCATTCAGCGAGGAAGACGCCGTCAAGCTGGCCTTCAGCCTCTGTTAAAGGAGGAAAAAAAACCCCAAGGACATCAGCGGACCCGTTCTCCGGGTTGTTGAGGCTTTAACCAGCTCCTCTGTCATCCAAGGCGCCGGGCCGCCGGGGAATGGGCTCTTCGGAGACTGCGGCTCATTCAAATCCAAGCGAAAGCCGTCACCATCTGCTCTACCCAAACACACACAACGGCTTCCAACTCAGGCCCAAGCGGACAGGTGTCCGCCTCCCAAAATTGCTCCTGCAACTGGCACCGATCCGCTCGCCGGCTGGCAGAGCACGGACCCACCGGGCAGCGGAACCCCACGGTCCTCCAGCACCCACAAAGAGGGGTCCTTCTGGGGTGGAGAAGGACCTACACGTGATCAGGACCACGTCTTGCAAGTTCCTTCTCCGGGCAGGCCAGAGGTGCCTCTTAAACACGCCTCGGACAGAGTTTAAGATCTCCCATCCCACTCGTAGCCCACAAATCCCGCAGACACCACACTACGGTGCGACGACGTGCCAGCAGCACCGCTGTAAGAGGGTTTCCAAAACCCTCAACCCCATCCCGGCCAAAAAAAAAAACCCAGGGGGTTTCGGTGCTCTCAGGTTTGCTTCCCCCCCGCCTCTGTGTTCACCTAGTTTGAGACACGAAAAGCCAGGAAAGGGAAAAATCCTCCGGTCAACTTCTAGTTAAAGAGGGCTACGTGAAAACCATCACCGGGATCTTGGATTCCAGCGCAACATCTCCGTTCTTGGCTCTGCCTTCCTCAAGCCCACCTCCAACCCATCTGTCACCTTGGAACTAGAAGCACCGGCTCGACAAAACCGCCGCGGTTAGGACGGGGGGACTGCGGTTTGTCTTGACAATAGCCTGCCCGCTCCGCCTGCCAGAGCCGCAGCGCTGATGACTCTCGTGCTCCGGGGTGGCATTCGCGACACCTGCTATCGGTGCAGGGAAGCGCGGCGCAGGATTTCGGGAGAAGCAGCGGCTTTTCGCGAAGGCTGCAGGGAAAAAAACCTCCGGACAGAGCTCCTTCTGGAGGAGCCAGTGAAGACTTTGGGACAACGTTATGGACGTGACACCCTCCCCGACATCTATTTGGACACTTACCATTTTGGCTTCTGAGTGCACTGGAAGTCCTGATGGTGAAATGGACCCGCTGCTGTTGATGGGCGGCCCGGGAATACCGGGAATGTTCGGCACCATGGACATCGGGCGAGCCAGCTATCGGGGAAGAAGCAACGCGTGGGTTTTGGAAGCCGAGGTGCTTTTCGCAAGAGCGCACTCCGCAAAGCGGCTCTGTAATAATTCCCCGACCGAGCGCATTTTATAAATCTTGACAAACGTTCAGCGTTTAACTACGGCCATCCATCACGCCTGCTGGCACCCAAGGCCAGCAGCCACTCCTTTGGTGGCCACGGGGGCTGGCT
>NW_009647733.1:50214-61413 GCF_000708025.1 Charadrius vociferus | reverse complement strand
CCCCCCCAGCCCTGCCAGCCCAGTGCTGAGGACGGGGAGGAGGGCAGCCCCACAGCCTCCCTCCTTCCCATCCCTCCCGGAGGGCTTTTCCCCACCGGTACAGGATGGAGAGGGAAGGCAGGAGATCCCCTCTGGTTTTCTCTGCCCAGCAATGACGCAAAAAGCTGCCGCAACACCGAGGGGAAGTCACAGCATCCCCTCCTAAACACCGAGGGCTTTCTGCCTCACCAAAAAGGGGACAAAAACCCCCCAAATTTGCGCTTCCTCGCCGCTCAGGTACGCCGTTGCAAAGCACTACACACCCAAGTTGTGTTTCAAACCAGCGGGAAGGTGTGAGGATGTTTCCGTGCCCGCAGGCGACGCCAAGCTGCCGGCGCATCTGCCTACTTTGCCGTCAACACTCCCGTCACTGGAGGCAGAAGGTTTTGGCCATTACTCACTCCAAACCCAAAAGACGTGCCCAGCAGGACAGACGGGATTCACGCGGGCTGCCTGGTGGGGAGCCCAAGCCTTCGCAAGACGTACGAGCCACCCACCGGGCAAATCCGCTCGCGAGTTCCGCACGGCGGAAAAATTACTCCGCACGCCGGAAAAAAAAAAAAAAAAACAAAAAAAAAAAAAGACACAACCCACCAGGGCTGATATTCAAACAGCTCTTTAGCACGCTGGCGAGGTTAGGGCGGCTCTCCTGGCCTGCGAAGACCAACATGTTCTCTGCAAGCTCGAACGGTTTCAATTGAGGCACGCTGTTCCAAATGGAAGCAGCTAATCAGGGATCCTACAGTTCCCAGCCCGGGATCAATGGCATGAGCCATCTGTCCGGGCAAAGCTTTGTTTTTTTCCAGACTTATTGCCCTCTAGTGTGATCGACACGTTATTACTACCTTGCCAAAGCTGGGCCCCCTCCTCCTCCTCCTCCTCCTCTTCCAGTCGTATCTCGCACAGAGGGGGAGGTATATTTTAATTTTGACAAAATGGAAGTGTACCGCCTGTATTTGGCAAGGGAAAAACATCGTCCCCGTCCTCCGCCACGCGGAGCCGCGTCGGAAGTTTGTCTCACCGATATAACAGAAGGCATCTGTACGGGAGGGCCTGGGAGGACCGGCATGGTCTGTCCGTTCGCAAGCTGCACCACGAGCGGAAGGGAACCTGTGGGAGACCTGGAGAGACAACAATTCAAGTTCTCGTGGAGCCCCGTGAGCTTCAAGGGCAGAAGCGCAAATTAAACCCTGCTTAGCGGATTTGGGCTCGTTTTCCCCTTTCTGAACGGGGCGTTCTGCACGGGCGGGTGCAAAGCTCAGCTGAGCACGCGTGGGCTCCCGCAGCCGCACCGGCCAACGTCACGCCGAGGCGACCCAGGCTGCCGAGGTGAGCCAGGCTGCCGTTCGCTCCGTGACAATGTGCCCTGGATAACCCCTGGGCGTACGCCGGTCGGCCAAAAAGACACGACGGCCATCTGAACAGACAGAAAAGCGCATCCAGGGGCTGCTGCAGCTCCGGAAGCGTCCTCCCGGGCTGAGCGTGGCACGGGGCAGACGGGGGGCCGCGGGCAGATGCTCCTGCCCACGTCTGAGCCCGTGAGCCACCTCTGCCGAGCTCCCAGGAGAAGGGTCGGAAGGATTTAGCTTTCCATTAACAAGCGCTTCCGACTCTTTACTCCGGAGAAAAGCTGCTAAACGTGGAGTCGACGCAGGGCTGGCTCGTGTCCGCCCAGACAACGGCGCTGGGAGACGGGAACGGCCCCGCTCGCCGCAGGCTGGGGGAGGAGGCGACCGCGCCGCAGCCTGTATTGTGACAAATTAAAAATACCAAGAACTTTTTCCGTCGCAGATCAGTTTGCGGCGAAAGGCGGCGTTTCTGCGTGCGGTGACAAACAGGCACAACTCTGCCTCCATCTCGGAGTGTCACAAACCCCACCGTGCTCCGGCCCCGACCCTCCGGACTCAGCCTTAGTAGGAGAGCGGAGGAAAAGCCGGAGCTGATCTGCTCCTGCTGATGGGGAGAGGAAGAAAACCATCCCCACCAGCAAGGGCTGAGCTCCAGCTCCTCCTCAGCTCACAACAGCGCAGGAGGGAGCCGAGTGGAGGCAGAGATGAGCCGGGAAGAGAAGATGAGCTGGGAAGAGAAGATGAGCCGGGAAGAGAAGATGAGCCGGGAAGAGCAGAGCTGTCGGGGGCCTGACTTTGGGGAAGGGAGAAAAAAACCAAAACCATTCGCTGTTGCCTCTGTTGTCCCAATTCTGTGTTCTCTGCCGAGCCCGGGGAAGGGGACGGAGGAGGTTGGGCTGCCGGGGATCCGCGGAGGAAGCCGCGCTGGGCACGGAGTAACGGCAGGGTGGGGAGAAGCAGGGGACGCGGGTCAGAGAAGGGGGGAGTTCATCGCGCCAATAAGTCAGGCTGGAATTTTTAAGGCTGCCTGGGGAACGCGAAGGCTCGACTCTCAGTCATTTCTATTGGGCATCCCAAATCCTCCGGGCTGCTTTGAAAATCCCAGCCTAACAAGCCGAGTTACAGGGAGGTCACAGCCTCCCCTCCATCTCTGTCACGTTGACAACCCCACCACCTCCGCCCTGGTCCTAACGAACAGACCCTCGTTAAAGCTGCAGCCCCACCTCGCCGTAGACCGTCTTCAACTCTCACGCCCTGGAAGGGATCTACCCCCGTGGGCTGCAAAGGGCACATAAAATCAGATTAAAGCTGAGTTTACTCCAGTTCCGATTTTTTCCTGCCTCGAAGCACGAGGGGAGTAGGTTCCGAACAGCCCCGCGAGGGGTTACAGAAGGAATATAATGCCCTTTCAAAACCTCAGGACAATCACTTAACCCCTTAATGCCTCCAGACAGGATTTAAAACTTTCCGTCAGGAAGGTTGGATTGATGGTGCCAGAGGGTCAAAGCAAAAAACACACACAAAAATATGAACTGACAGCCGCCAAAAAAAAAAAAAAAAGAAAAAGAAAAAATAATAACGGGCTGCTTAATGTAAGGAGCCGGCCTCAAGCAAGGGTAATTAGAAAGAGGCGAGGAGCACAGCAAAAAAGCAGCATCCTGACCCCAAAGAATAGAAGCGGGGCTAACTCTGCGTCTCCTGAGGGCTCATTGTAATGTGTTTCCTGCATCCTTCAGGCTCCTTCCTTTTATGTGCGGGGCAGGAGCTACCTACCAGCGTGGCTCATAATCTCCGGAGCCCGCGATCCAGATTGTTAAAGGGATAAAAAAGGAGGAGGTCATTAGATGTGCTGAAACAAACAGCTCCCGAGGCAGGAGCTGACCATGAAGGAGGCCAGCAGGTTGCAGAAGAGGTTACACTTCGGAGGCAGCAGCTGTCTGAGAAAATCCCACAGCCATTAAAGATCCAGACGATTTCCTACCGCCGGTTCAGCCGAGCTCTCTCCGCCGCATCAGGCTGCAAAAGCGACTCGGGAGTCCCCAGTCGGGCCACGCTCCCATCGTAGACAGCGAGTGTCGTGTCAACGTGTTTGGGGATTGGGTTTAATTTCTCCCCGCGGTGAGTTTTGCCTCGTTTCGTTACACCAGGACAATTAGTTCCCGCTTTCTGCACTTACACTCCATTCTGCTTTCGCAGACAAGCGCGGCAACGAGGCCCTTATGCCCAAGCAGCCACAGCGGGGATGGCGGCACCTCAGTCGTTCCGACAATCAAGGAACTTATTTAGGTACCTAATTACTGCCCAGGAAGCCTGACGGTACGGGAGAAAAACCTCGGCGTGCGTGTCCCTCCTCCGTACTTACCCAAGCTGTCTGTTGGAGGGGGGAGCCTGGGTGATGACCGAGGTCGGGGACGGCAGCGTAGGGTGCAGCGGGTCGTAACCCAAGTGTAGGGGCAGCGAGCCCGGACGCACGATGGTCGGAGTAGGCGTAGAAATGATGACAGGTTTGGAGGCGATCTCCTGGAGAAGATCAACAGTCAAAAAGGAGATAGGCCGTTACTTATTAGCTTAATAATTTTGCACTCCGAGGGCGGTGAGGCACTGGAAGAGGTTGGCCAGAGAAGGTTGGCTGTGGCTGCCCCATCCCTGGAGGTGTTCGAGGCCAGGCTGGACGGGGCTTGGAGCAACCTGGGCTGGTGGGAGGTGTTCCTGCCCAGGGCAGGGGTGGGGAAATGGATGATATTCAAGGTCCCTTCCAACCCAAACCCTTCTGTGATTCTATAACCTGGCCGTCTCTTCCTTCTGAGGGCTTAAAAGCGATTTAGTGAGAATTGAGGCACCTTCAGTGCAGAAACTGAGGCACGGAGGGGAGCGACTCACCCAAAGCCACCCCGACCTGATGTCAGCGCAGGGAACGGGACACAGAAATTCACACTCTTGCCGCCTGCAGCAGCCCCGGGGAACTCATCCCCCTCTCCCAATTACCGCTCCAGCCCCAGCTAACGTCTCCGGAGCGGGACGTTATTCAGACGGAGACTGTGTCACCCGGACTAAGCCGCTCTGGATGGCCAGGCAGCCCCGCCGGCGCAGAGGGAGCCGGTTTCGGAGAAGACGTGTTACTTGTTTGGCACTTTCGCCCCACCGGAAAAGCATCCCCAGGGCGGAGAGGAAAGTTTTCTGCATCGGCCAAACCCAGGTGGAGACTTAAGGGCGGCAGACGTGTATTTTAGCGATCACACTTCTCTTTTTCTTTCTAAAATGAGGGGAACCTCACGAGCCCGCATCAGGCTTTGGCACCCAAGCGGAGAAAAAAACTCGTCCTCATCCGGAGAAGGTGACACCACCGCCTCCTCCGCTTGACACGGTCGGGGAGACGTACCTTCTCCTTGTTCTGCGGCGACCGCGGGTTCGACGCGGGGCTGTCTGGCGGAGAAGAATCCACCTCCACCGGTTCTTCCTCCTTTATCTTAACGTCCGGGGTGGAGGGCAGAGACATGTCCAGGGCTCCGGCACTCTACAGGAAAACCAGTCACGGATTGAAAGGACAATTAGCTCATATTGTTTGTGAAACATTCGGCTGCTCCCAGAGGAAGAGCTACAGCTCTGAGCTCTTGCCAAATTATTATTATTTATTTGTACTGAAGTAGCATCTGGGAGCCCGAGGCGGAGAGCAGTGCCGTGTCGCGCCGGCCCCGGCCAAGCAGAGACGGGGGCCTACGAAAGACGGTCTCTGCCGCAGATGGCACCATTTTGTGGTTTCTCAGTAACACACACACACAATTCTTTCCACGGGTTAGCTTTTTTTGGGTCGTTTTTTTCATAAAAGGGCTCTGCGAAGGAGAACAGGTAACAAAGCCAAACGCCTGCGAGTTACAGAAGGCACTTTCATTCGCAGCAGAGCTGTAAAGCATTGTATAAATCAGCCTGAATTATTTTATTGCCCGATTATCAAAAGCAAACAAAGAGCCATGCAAGTTATTAAATATCTATGAGCGCCCCATTAAAATAAAACCCAACCATATGCCTGGCCCTGGCAGCTTGCCACCACCCCGGGTTTCCCGCAGCGCCACGTGCCCCGTTTTAACCAGTTAATGACTTTCTGGGGACGGGGAAAAGGACAGGGTGACAATAAGGGAGGGGGGGGACAGACGGACGGACTAAACCGAGCGGTCACCTCTCCCCTCTCCGGACCTGGAGGAAGAGAAAGACCCGGGAGAAGATGGCGTAGGCGAGGAGCGGGCAACGGAGCGAGACTCCGACTGCAGGGATGCTGCATTCAAACCGGGCTCCGACAGACCTCGCAAATCACCCGGTCCCTCCCTCCCTCCCTCCCTCCCTCTCTCTCTCCCTCCGTCCGTCTGTCCGGGGCAGGAGAAACTCGCCCTAAATCAGTCCTGACGGCTGTTTTGTCCAACCTGCTCTCCCTCCCCGCACAATCAATCCCAGCGCTTTCCTTCCCGTGCCCGACTGCCGACGGTTTGTCCCAGCATCCAGCCTAAACCTCCTCCTTTGCTGCAGTTTTTAAGTTCTCCCAAGGGAGGGAAAATTGCGGCAAGAGGGTAAATCCGGGCATCTGCGGATGCTCCGGAGCGGGGTGAGGCTCCAACGCCTCCGCTCTGCACCGATTTAGGCGGGGGCTTCGCTCTGCACCGATTTACGCGAGGGCTTTGCTCTGCACTGATTTACGCGGGGGCTTCACTCGCTGTCTGTGCGGTAACCGTCTACCTGCCCTCTTACGCAGAGACGTCGCAGTGGGAATCGCAAAGGAGAAGGGATTAACATGCAGGAAAGTTTCAAACCACTTAAAGTGCCTCCGGGGAAGCTCCCGCTGCGCCTCTGGTTTTAATTAACATGCTGGTGCGGAGACCACCCTGGGAACTGGAGGACAAAACAACACCAGCAGCAACGGGGCTGGATGGGGCCAAACGGTGAAAAAAAGCATCTCAGAAAGGCAGCGGGGCAGCTCCGGGCAGGTTGGGCGAGCGACGAGCCACGTGGGCCAGCGACTTTGCCCGCGCCGAGGTTTTCTAGGAGGGATAACGCTCGCCCTAACACCTGAAATCACACACGCACTCCCCCCAAGGGCATCACGCTGCCCCGTTCGCCCCGTTCTGCCGGTAGAAATAATTCCACTGCAGTCATCCTAAAGCCAAATAAATAAATAAATAAATAAAACCAGGGAAAATATCTGCGCGGCGGCTATTCGGGAGCACAGCCCAGGAGATGGGTGGTCTTCTATATAAAACGGTCGGCTAGACTGCGGGCTGCTCGACCGCAAAGGAAAAGCCACCTTCTCCCAGCGCTGGGGGTCCGGGCTGCGGAGAACAAAAGGCAGGGAGGGAATCGAGAGCATAAACCGCCACGCAGCCCTGCGGCATACCAATGAGAGAGATCAATTTATGCTTTAAAGAGCCCTGTTATTAGGAGAGCGGGTGAAAGACAGTTTTCAGTTTTAATTCTGAATTCCTCCGTTCCCCATCTCGGCGAAGATTTACGCGGCTCTGCTCCCGCAGTTTATTTCCGAGCAGCGCCGCTGACTGTGAGCGTATGTACGGACATATATCAATTTAGTAAATGTATGTGCCAGTCTAAGAGCCCAATACGCATCTGCTGCTCCTCAGATCCTGGAAAAGGGTGGGGAAGGGGGGGTTGGGAGGGGGGGAAATATTTTTAATTAGCTGCTATCCGACGAGATCCCGTCGTCCTTCAGACCCTCGCGCTCCTGAGGTTGGCAGGGGCAGCCTGAATCGATACCGCTTGCATACGAGGGAGCTCTTTGTTAGAAAAAGCCTCCTCCTCCCCTCTCTGTTTGCACGGACGGTGACACCATTCGAACGCCGAAGGCGCACGGCCCAGCTCGGTCCCCTCCCTGCGCTTCAAAGTCATCGCCGTTAAGGATTTTGATCCCCCGGGAGGCTCTGAGGGAGTTTTTTGCTCAGATCCTGAGCGCTTAAAGCATCCTGCTCTTTTCCTGCATCCCCTTCCCGTGGAGAGGCTTTTTGGGGCCTCCCCCCCCCCCCCCTTTCTTTTTATTTTTTTTCTTGAAGCGCAAAGCCAAAGGAATAACAAACCATTAAAATCCGCTCTCACCAGGCCTCGGGTTGCGGGACAGCCAGCCAAAGGCACCCGAGTTAAAAAAACAAACATCCCGTGTAAGGCAGCGTATTAAATCCCAGAGCACACTCAGTTCCCCTCTAACGTACCCCTCGCACCGCACCAGCACCGTCCCCCCCTCTGCCCCCCCAGTATGCGCCCGGCTCAGTTTTACGGCGACGGTGGCCTTTGCCTCTTGCCTTTTTCTCGTCATCCTCTGCGGCTTTCTTGAACTCGTGCTCAAAGGAGCTGGCCAGTTCATTGAAGAGTCCCACTTCTTCGCAGTTTTTCAAGAAGCGAGTCGGGGTCGGAGTCTGATCTGTTTGGGGGGGGGGTAACATCAAGCACCGGTCAGAGAGAGGTCACAAAATTCATTTTAACCACCTGAATCCTCTCCGAGGACCCCCGGCAGAGGCGGCCCCGCTGGTTTGGGAAAGCCTGGATGCTTTCCCGCTACGGCGCGCACCGTGTTTGCAAAGCGAGTGACAATTCAGAAAGGGGAAAACCCATTTCTTGTTGATTTTTGTTTCTGTTTTTAAAACAAAGAACCATCGCAGCGAGAGGCGTGCAGTGATTTCTGCGAAATTCCCCCTTTTGGGTCGCGTCTTGTCCCTTCCCACCCCAGGGGTTTTGCCCATCCCTATTGGAATTGCCGCCGCCAGGCAGGAAAATAGCGGGGTTTGATCTCCCCGAAACAGCAGATCTTTAAAATACGGCGCGACGAGAGGGGAAAGAGCCGCTCGGAGCAGCTCCAGCGCTGATGTGGAACAGAGCCGGGCAGAGCCGCTTCCCTCCCTGCGCCGGCTCCGTACGTTAACGTGCAGCGTAGGACAGACGGCTACGTGGGAGTGCTAATAATTACCACCGCTGTCCAAAGCAATCCCTCCGGGGACCCGTTTTCCACCGTATTAACACGTTGAGTCATGATCTCTCTGGCCATCGCCCAGGGCCGTAAAGCAGAAAGAAATCTCCCCGCTCCCGGCGCGCCTCGTTTTTCTGCGTGACGTTAGGTCAGGAGTCCAGGTACTAGCGGGAGCCCAGCACGAGCCCGCTACACCGAAAGAATCCATCTGGCAGATCTACTTTTTTTTTTTTTTTTTGAGGCAGGAAGGGGGATCCCTGAGATAGTTTCACCTGACCTCCTGCGTCAGACGCGGGGCATTCGGCACGGACGCTCTCCGTGCCGGCGCAAGAGCTGCGCTGGAGATGGAGCGTCTACGGAAAACGTCCCGTTTCAATTTCAAGCGACTCCGGCGATGACTTCGCCTCGCTGTCGCAGAACCACGCTTTATTTCCGGGCTGACTTTAAACCCCATCGGGTTTTTTGTTAATAAAGCAAAGGCCTCCTCCGAGCGCACTTCGGTTCCCCCCCAAATCTCTCTTCATTAAACCAAGGAACTTTGTCAACTAAAGATCTCAGCAGGAGGCTGTTTTTCCAGCGCTTTTACGGCTCTCGGGGCTCTTTTCAGACCATTCCCCATTTAGCCATGTCCTTCCGAGCTGCACACGTCAGCCCGGGGCCCGAATCCCACCGGTGCCACGAAGCGAAGCCATTTTAACCTCTCTCGTCCTATCTTTTGCCCCAGTTCGTACCTCCAGGAATTGCAGCGGCTCTTGCACCCACGGCATCACCCCAGAAGCACACGTCCCCATTTAAACACGTCTCGCTGCCACCAGCGATAACCGGCAGAGAGAGAACAATTCTTTACGGCTCTCTTTAAGCTTAACCACGGAGTTACGGCAAAAGACGTAGGCGGAATCCTCATTAACACGGGGGCTGCTGCCCTGGGCTCGGCACAAAGGCGAGACGGAGGGAAGAGAACGAAGAAAAAAGCCAGAGACAAAATGGTGGCTTAAAAAAAAAATTAAAAATAAAGGATATTAGGAACGTCGGGCAATAACACCTCAGATCTCACCGCTCAAAGCCGCTTTACAGCCCTCGCAAAGCCGCCAGCAGCTCTATCTGCCGTCAGGATCGCAGCCAGGGAAAGCCTGTCTTGAACAAACTGGTCTTGCACTGCCCACAGCTACAAAAATTTGGGGGTTTTGGGTTGGGTTTTTTTTTTTTTTCCCCCACTTTGTGGCTCACCCCGCAGCAGCCCACCGAGCATCAGGCCAGAGGAGGCGGGAGAGGGGGTCAGACCCACCCTGGCCGCTGCTCCTGGTGCTCGGACCGACGCGTTTCACCCCAACCAGGGGCTTTACCGGTGAGAATTTGCGCAAAGGAGGAACACACACCTCTGGGAGCAGCAGAGATGAGGACTTTCCACGTTTCACCCCTGTTCCAGCAGGTGGGACTTCAGCTGCGGACAGGACCGTACCCCATTTCTCCATGTGTGTGTGTCCCCCCATCCCCACCCGGCCAATTAACACGGGGTTTATCACGCCAAAGCGAACCCTCCCGCTGCGCCCCCCGTTTAGAAAGGGGGTGAACCGAAGGGGAAGTAAAAAAAAAAACCAAAAAAAGCCAACAACCTTTGGGAAACTCCAGTTTTTGTTCAGCCCCTGCCCCGAATTCTCTGCCGTCGACTCCCTTTAGCCCGATCCCACTCGAAATGAGTTCTCCCCCCGGGAGCCCGTTTCATCTCTGCGCGTCCGTCCGTCCTCCCCCCCTCCCGGGGAGAGCTTTCTGCCCTCCCGGCAAAGGCTGCGGGAGCTCTCTCACAGCCCTACCCACAGCTCCTAATTAACCTCAAGGCTTTAAGAACCCAACCGAATTGCTATTTCCTACGGCGACGCCGAATTCGGGCCGGAGATGAACCCGGGGAAAGAGCGCCGGACGCTTCCTTTCCCCTTACGCCCCCTCCGGGCTTCAGAAAACATTCCCTCCCCTTTTCTTATTCTTTTTATCCAGTGGGAACACAAACCTCACACCCTTTTAAGAACGAAAGGGGATGGCCGAGGCGGTGGTTGTAACCGGCCACGATCTGCTGCCAGACACCGATACACGTGGGGTTGGTTGTTGGGTTTTTTTTCCTCTTTTTTCCCCCCCCAAATCTTATAAAGACTGCATTGACCGCGCGCCGCCGGAGCGCCTCGTTTGGGGCTCTGTTACCGTACTCTCGGCAGTAGCCACTGCCCACGACGGCGGTTTAATTTATTAACTGCTGGCCTAAAAGCCGGGGAAAATTGACACCCAGGCCGAGGAGAGGAAGCGGGGTTTGTCA
Source organism: Charadrius vociferus (assembly GCF_000708025.1). Lineage (NCBI taxonomy): Eukaryota > Metazoa > Chordata > Aves > Charadriiformes > Charadriidae > Charadrius > Charadrius vociferus. Next base: position 50,765 of record NW_009647733.1, on the reverse strand, counting down.
GATCCCCTTCATCGTCCTCAAAGCGCAGGCAGAAAGGCAAAAAGCCCTTTTGCCCATAAATCTTCTAGTCTTAATAAAAAGGGTGAGAGCTAAACCACTGCCCACCCCACCCCACCCCCCAAAAAAAAAAAAAACCCCACAAAACCTGATACTCTCATAAAAAAAAAGAGAAAAAAAAAAAAAAAGAAACTTGGAAGCCTCTGGCTTTCCTTTCCTCCTGATTAAATGCAGATCACAAGAGGTTTTTATGGGAGGTAGAGACGTTTTTCAGTGCATCTGGTCCCTGGTATTAATCTTGCAGTCGTGCTATATTAATGTGCGCCGTTTTCCGAGCTGGCCTGGATTGAACGCCACATACCTGCGATGATGACTGAGTCGGTTCGAGCGGGGCCGAATTTCAATGTCATCTCATGCTTGTGTTTATGAACCGCCAGGTGGTCCTCGTTTGTAAACCTCTGAAATGAAACAATTTAGAAAACGGTGAATAAATGCATTTTGTGTTTTACGGGGACATCCTGCAGCAGGGTTGGGGTTGGTTGTTTGGTTTTTTT
>NW_009647733.1:49645-50182 GCF_000708025.1 Charadrius vociferus | reverse complement strand
CACCATTATATGGGGCTTATGGGGAACAGAGGGACAAATATTTTTAATAACCCTTTTTTTTTCCAGCGGTGGGACCCACACGGCGGTTTGCGAGCGATGTAGGAAACGCCAATCTGCCCCGCTCGGTGTGATGCACCGCTTTACTGCCGGTTAATGGAGGGATGAATTAGGCGTTTATTAGGGGGTCAGGCAACTTTCTTTTTTTTCGGATGGCGTGGGACAGCGTTTGGCACCCGCTCGCCCATTCCGGACGGGGGTTTATGGAGCGGGACGGAGGCGGCTGCCCGAAGCACGGCCACCGTGGAAGCGGGGAAGGAAAGGGGGGACAGAGATTTCACGTGCCGTCAAGAAAACGCTGCCCGAAATCCTCTCCACCCGCGGGAGAATCGCAGGAGAAAATCCCGCCCGTGATGGCTTTAGGGATGCTCTGGGTCGGGGGGTGGTGGCGGTCACCCCAGGAGAGCCGAGAGACAAAAGGGGAACGGCTGCAACCGCCCCACGCGTCGAGATGGAGGAAAAAAGGAAGGGGGGGTGGTG
>NW_009647733.1:45254-49323 GCF_000708025.1 Charadrius vociferus | reverse complement strand
GGGGGGACACACACATTAGGAGAGGGAAGGGACAGGACTGCCGAGACAACGGGCGCATCCGCACGCGTCCCATCCATCTTCCCCTCCGGCGCAATAACAAGCGCGTTACGCGAAGCATCCTTCAAACGCGTCGTATCAGAAGGAGCTCTTTCGATGGCGACCCGTTAACTCGGGCTGAAATTAAAAGAAATTAAGAGCTGGTGGGTCTTAACACACTCGTGGGGGAAAAAAACAGAGGTTTTAGCCCGTGGGAACGCCGGCATCCAGCCGCCGCTCCCCAAACTGGTCCGTAACGAAACCTTAAATAACATTTGTGGAGGGTTTTGCTAAAGACACGTGTGTTTTGGGTTTCTTTGCTCCCCGCCGCTTCCGAGAACCTTCGGCCCCGCTCCAGCCCGAAGGCGACTCCTTCCCAACAGCGTTACCAAATCGGGGCGACGCCAAAACGCCGCCGAACAAAGGAGAAGCGAGCGAAGCGCCGCCGCCGCTTTCCCAGGGAGAGCGGATCTGCAGCATCGTTTCGTATCGCGCCATAAAACGCTCCTGGAAGCCGCGGAGGGGGGGGGACGGACACGACACGGGGACCCAGGGAGACAGGGTGGGCACCGACACTTTGTCACGTTTCTGCATCCCCCCCCGAAAAAAAAATACCACCCTGTTTTTTAACACACGGGGCTGGCGACGCCGCCGGCTCCTTGCGACGCGGCGATGAGCCGTTAGCGGAGGAAAATAGGTGGGTTACGGTAAGCAGGGAAAAATAAATCAGGGTGGTTTGTTTTTTTTCTGCGAGGACAGAGGAGCAGCCGGTTTCAGATGAATATTTAGCAGCCGGGCGGCCGCTGCGCCGGCGGCGCCTCCAAATACGAAACACGCAGAGAGACAAGGGGGGGAAGGTAGAAAAAAGGAAAAGGAAGAAAATTCCTAATTCTCCGACTCCATTTTGTAGTGGGAAAAGAGATGGGGGATTTGTAGGTCAATGAGGGAAGCGGCAGCGAGAGGACGAGGTGGGGAACGGGGTCACATTTCTATCCACGAGGGGCACGTTTCAGCCCGGCCTCGGTACCTCTGAATTTATTTTAATCTTTCATTTTGCTCCATTGCAGGATTATTTTATTTTTTTACTTTTTTTTTTTTCCCTTCTTCTTCTTTTCTAGGGCACTTTTCCTGCTTTCGGTGTGCGTTACAGCTCTATTTAACATCTTTATGTGGTCTCAGCAGCTCGGGAGCTCTCTCTTTCTCTGCGCAGAAATGCTCACAGACACAATATATCTTTCCACATACATTTCCAAACGCCGAAACCTAGAGGCTGAGTCTGGCACTTCAGTTCTAAATCATGTCATTTTACCCGGAGAAGAAAAGCGGGGAGGGGGGAGAAAGGGGGAAGAGTACGGGGGAAGGGAAAAGAAAAAAAAAAAAAAATCGAATGAGTTAAAGCCGCAGCACTGGCTTTAATATTTAATCTCCTTCCATCAGCAGCTGACATATAGCAGTGTTATTTCAGCCTGCTATTTTGCGGGCGTCGGAATTAAAAAGAAGACGCAGGCTGGTAAATTCTTTGGGGTGAGGGAGGGGAGTTGGGATAACGCCACCCCCGCGCCGCCAACGGACCCCAAAAGCAGCGCCGACCCGTCAGGCTGCGACGGCGAAGGGATGCGGAAAATAAGAGTTTAAATAGTGCGGGCAGCCCCGATTTCGGCTTTTCTCCCCCCGGCGGTGGCCCTCGGGCCGCCTTCGGTGTTGGGGACGCAGCAGGCGGATGGCATTTGGGGTTTGGGCGAACACGGGGTTGGGTTTATTCACCCCAGAGCCGGTAACAGCTTTTTGAAGAAAAGAGATTTGAGGCAGGCAGAGGCCGGCCAGTCCCGCGTCCCTTTACTCAACAGGCTGTGACAGCTCCGTGAATAAATGTGCCCATTTAAAAATCTTTATTTAATAGGACACAACACTTCCAGCTGGACCAACGCGCCGTCTCCATCGGAGCGAGAGCCAGAGAATAAACGCAGCGGGCTGACGCCTGGGTCTTTAGTCAGGGGGAGATTTTTCCATCGGTTTAACGAGCACAACACGGGAAACGAGGCGTTGCTGGGTTTTTTTGTTTTTTTTTTCCCTCTCTTTTGTAAAACCTACGACCGGGGTGGATGCGGAAGGAAGGTGAGGCGAGCGTCGCACCCACCGCATCCCACCCCGGGGCCGCGCAGGAGCCCGGGCGCCCGTGGGCTCTGCCGGCAGCTCCGGCGCAGGAGCCGCACGGCTGTTTTTTAACCTTGACGGCGATTTTCAGAGAACACAACCGGGGGCTGCGCAGCGAGCCAGTCGCCCAGCCAAAATTCGTGTTTTAATACAGAGGGGGGAAACCGTTCCGCGGGCGCACGCTTGTGACGGGGAGGTTTTCACCTTACCGAAAGCACGAGCTCTGCTACAGCCTCACCGGAGCCAAAAAAGGGGTGAGGAGCCAAAGCCGCCTCCACCGAGGCTCATCGCACGGCTGAATTAATCAGCCGTGGGTAAGAGAAGGAAGACGAAACGCCACTCCAACCTTAACGCCAGCCCAGCGGTGCGTTAATCCGCCCGCGGACACCACGGCGGTGAAACACCCGGATAGAGGGGGAAACAAAAGAGAATGGCACGTGTCTCGCCACGGCGGCGCTGGAGGGAAACGAGCGTGCTAAGCGCTGCGGGGTGGAAAAGCCGAGCCCAAAACCATCGAATGGTTTAGGTTGGAAGGGACCTTAAAGCCCATCCAGTTCCAAACCTGCCCCCGCCACGGGCAGGGACGCCTCCAACCAGATCGGGTTTAAGTCACTGATTTTAAGAGGAGCCCCAACAGGTTCTGCTTCCACCGCCCGTCGGGTGGTTGCGATGCCCTACAGCGATGCCATCGCTCCGAGGGATGTCCCGGGGTCTGCCTTGCTCTCCTCGGGCGAGGGGCACCTTCCTCCTTCGTTTGGGGACCGTCCCGGTGGGACGAGGACACTCAGAGGAGGCAGGAGAGAGCGGCGTGCGGAGAGCAACGCCAACAACACCGCGGGGAGATGCCGGACCTCCCGCGCGCATCCCAGCCCACCCAGCGCATCCTCCCCGGCCGCGGCAGACCCCGTCGCCTACGCCTCCATCCATCCATCTCGCCGTGACGGGGCTCAGATGGATTTCCAGCGGCGCGGCGGGCTGGGTAGATATTCCCCCGTTCACTCGGAGCACCGGCGGGGGGTAACGAATGCGGGGTGAGGGGTGCCCCCCCGGGGAGCGGGTGCCCAAAGGTGAGCTGTTAGAGCTGTGAGTGATGGGGGACCGCCTCCCCCCTCCCAGTTCTGGCGCGGATCTGGGCTCCATCTCACCCATTTCCCATCTGAGCAATGACAACGATAATTCCCTGCCTCGCAGAGAGGCCGTAAGGATTAATTCGCTAATGCGCATAAAGTGCCCCGATACCGGAGTGATTCATAGATTTTAAAGGCCGAGGGGACCATTACAATTATCTGCCCGGGACCACGTGAATCCCCAGATGGGCCCATTTCCATAGGAAAGGAGGTGTCAGGAGAGGACGAGGAGGTAAATGCCGCAAAGACTTGTTGGTTCGAAAGAACGCACCAATAACCCGGCCAAGTCGCTTGGGTTTTTGTTTTGTTTTGTTGTGTTTTGGTTTTTTTTTACACTTACGAAGAGACGACGCGCCAAGATTTGGGACCCGTTTCCTCTTGGAGGGTTCCCCGTTAACGCGCTGCTCACCGGGCCAGGTTTCAGAAGAGCTCGGAGCCCAGTGGCCACCGGCGCAAAGCTTGTGGCTACGTTTTCCAAAGCGGCCAAGGCGCCGAGTCCGGACAAGCTCGAAGGCGGCCGCGGCAGCTACGGTTCCCGAGCGCTTCTGGAAAGCTGATTTCAGTGGCAGCATCCTTCCGCTAGAGGAGGGAAGAGACAGCACCTCCGCGAGACCGAAGGAGGATAAATGAGAAGAGCGAAGGTTTACGAGCGATCGGCTCAAGAACAAAAAAGCATCACGTCTCGCGCGTGTTCGGAGAGCGCTCCGCCGCTCCTGCCCGAGCACAAAGCCTTTCGCGGGGGGGGGGCGGGC
>NW_009647733.1:42149-45122 GCF_000708025.1 Charadrius vociferus | reverse complement strand
GGCGCTCTTCCCGAGGCGGAGGCGGTAGGAAAACAGCATTTCTGCTCGTTCAGGTCCTGTGTAAAATCAGAAAGGCCCCAGGCAGCTCGGCCAGCTCGCGGAGGAGCGGGCTGGGACGCGTTTCGCGCCACGTCCCCCCTGCAGCTCTCCCTCTCCCCGCTAAACCTGCATCCACCTTAAACCCTGAAATGTTATTTTTGGCTCAGGCGGCTCCAGGGACCCACGCGGCTGCGCCTTTTACTTTAAAAACCCGCTTACATCCTGCCCTGTGATTAATTTGCGTTCCTTTCCTTGTTTAAAAAAAAAAACAAATAAACAAAAAATAAGAAGAATAATAATCAGAAAGTTCAGCCCGTTGGCGGGCAGCGTTCAGTGCCCGTGTGGGGAAGCCACGACCAAACAGCCAAAAAAGCCCTTTAACAACCGCTTTGTTTGGGACGAACATTGTGCAAACCACAAAAATTTGCCTTTCTTCTTTAATTTTTTTTTTTTTTTGGCTTAAAGAGAACCACTCCCCTTCAGTTTTCAGCTCCTGGGAGAGAGAACCATCTCCCTTTAGTTTTGGTTGGGTTTTTTTTTTTTGGTTTGTTGGTTTTTTTTTTTTTTTTTTTCTGGGGGATTGCACGCTTTGCTTTGCAGCTAGTTATCGCAGACGGGCGCCGCAGAGCAGCATCTTCTCTCCTGTCGTATAATCTGACCTCTAAAGGCAGACGGCTCCGCATCAGGCTTCTCCCCGTCTCCAGCCGGCTGAGGGAGAGCAGGAGAAGGTTAAAGACGCCGACGCGCACACGGGACGCTCTGGTTTCCCCCAGATCAGCACCTGGGGGGGTGATAGACCAGCTACGGGGTTATTTTTATAAGGCAGCGAGGACCAGGCTGAAGAAAGCGGATTTTTAGGAGCAGTTTGGTATTGGGCTCCTACCGCCTCACCGGTAATTAGTGCCGAGACGCTCAGGTTGCTCCACAAACTTCCCTTCAATTTAAACAAAGAGTTAACGAGGTTCTGGAGCTCGTCCCCATCCCTCTGCCTGTTCGTTCCTCTTCCTCCTTGGCCAGAAGGGCAGAGCATTTAACTGGGAGTAGGTAAATAATTTAATTTACATTTCTATAGCTTCACTTATCCCAAAGGGCTTCTCATACACATGCCCCTCCACCGAAATGCAGGTGTTTCGGCAGGGGGGAAGGCAGCAACCATCTGGCCTACAGCGCACCACGTAGCGGTGAGGAGGGAAGCGTTCGGCCAAGGACATACGGGGCAAACTCTTTAATAAACTCTGTATTCAACTTTTCTGGTTGGTTGTTGGAGTTTTTTTTAAATGTTAATAAAGTCTCATAGGGCAGACACAGCCTCTCCTTCCTCTTCCCTTCCAGTGGGAGGTGTCCCTGCCCCGGGCAGGGGGTGGAACTGGAAGATCTTCAATGTCCCTTCCAACCCAAACCAGTCTATGATTCTACGGTTCACCCCCAGCGCACCCCAGTTGAGCAGCGGCATGTCTGGACGCAGATAAAACCAACTGGCAACCCTCCGGAGCGGCCAGCAGCCAACCTGCTGGGCTAGGAAGGCATTCATCCCATCCCAGCAGGATGTGACCCCGGCTCGGCCAGCGGGTGCTTTGGCTACCAACCCCAAGCCTCCGGCTACCGAGGGATTTCTCTGCAGCGCACCGAAAGATCGTGAACCAACCTTCTCTCCTTCAACGAAATGGGGTATATGTAGGAAAACAGCAGATGGCCGACGTGGTTTATGGAGGACCTCGGAGGAAAGCGGTGCTCAAAGTACACCCGGTCCCACGGACGAGGAGCCCTCAGCGCCACGTAGGCACTGCTCCTCCGGGACAGCCGCCGGAGTTCCCGCTTGGCTGAGCCACAAAGTAAAAGGACTGAACAGAAATTTGGTTCTGTTTTACCTCAAACCAGCACAAGAGCCCCAAAACCTAAGCTGGGAAGATCAGGCTCCTAAACCTCCACCGCCTCTGCAAGGGCAGGCAGGATTTTTTTTAAGACACCCATCGCCCCCTCCTCTGCTCTGGGCGATGCTCGAGGGGGACGGAGGCTTTGAGGAGTCGGTCCGCTCCTCCCGGGCTGCTCCGTCCCCTCGGCGGCACATCTCGGTGGCCAGACACGGAGGAGGGAGGCGAGGACCTGCCCCGCAGCCGCACAAAGCCCGCGGCGCTCGGCTAGAACCTGGAAACGCAATAATTATTTACTTCCACACGGTGGAGCATTTTTAGCCTCGTTTCGACAAAAAGCAGAGTTTATTAAAAATACGCGTATTAATTACCGCTGCCACATAACTTAAGAGGAGAGGCACAGCGGTAATTAAGGGAGGTGAGCGAGGGGGTGGAGCTGCAGAGACTCCACAGCTTGTGCCTATGGATCCGCGCCTGCCCCATGGGAACCCCCCCGATAGCTCCAGCGTGGATGTGAATCATTATTACGTCCCCGGCTCGAATCCCAGCAGCACCGCAGGTTTTCAGTGTGACCTTGGGCAAGCCATCAATTCTTTCCCCTACCTACCAGACAGAGCGAAATAAAAAGGGTAAAGGCACCGTACTTCACGAGGGCGTTAGGAGAGGAAGGCGACCGCGCGCGCGAGTACCGGGAGCCGTGTGAGAACCACTGCAGAAAACAAAAAAAATACATATATGTATATATATATTAACAAAGGCAATTACAGAAGTGTATTCCCTAAGCGTATTCCAAGCGCGGGCGCTCGGTGATTCGTTAGGAGCTCAGCATCTCTTCCCGGCGCGAGAGGTGGGGGGATAGAGACCAAGGGAGACGGGCAGCGGCACGGCGGAGGGCGGCGAGCTCGGGGCTAAGCGAAATTCCTGCCCTGCCCTACCGCAGAGCACGGTTTGGGAAGTTTATGGCACTGAGGGAGGCAAAGGGGGAATTACGCAGCCGTGGTGCTGTGCCCTGCCCTCGGAGAAAGAACTGTGAGCCCCTGGGGCCGGTGGTAGGGAAGAAAGG
>NW_009647733.1:37323-42117 GCF_000708025.1 Charadrius vociferus | reverse complement strand
AAAATCCCCTCCCCAAGAGTTCAGATCTACCACAGAAAGCCAGGCTGGGCTCCTGCCTTCCCCTGCGAGCCTCTGCTGTTTGCCAAATGAGTCACCCTTCCTGCCTCGAACGCTCCACGGCTCCTGAATGAATAATCTGGGAGCAAAGACTCTTTTTCTCAGCAAACAAACAGCATCGGCATCAAACCCCGCGCGACGCACGCACGCGAGAGATAATTTATAGAGTGGAAAGAAAAGAATAACAGGAAACTCCTCTGGCTGCATACCCCAAGAAACAAGAATGTGCGCATAAAAATAATTAAATCCGAACAGGAGTCGATTAATTTGTCTACAGGGCTGAGGATTTGTGCTTGGGCAGGCTGCGCTGAGGATCTTAAAAAGTCTCCGGACGTTGGCCAAACCCGTCGGTACCGCCGGGGCGAGAAGAGGCTTCGGCAGCAGTTGCCGGAGCACACGCGGCTGCGGGGGCAACGCGCCACTTTGGCTTCCCGACGTTGCAGCCCGGCGCTCGGCCTCCGGGGAACGGCAGTCCTTACGCCCGGGGTGACGCCGGGGTTATCGCGCAGCCCACGTTGTCCCCACACCCCGGCGGGGATGCTGCCGCGCTCCCCCAGCCATCGGCGCCGGGGAGGCGAGCGTAGAAACGGAGGTAAAGGGAAACGGTGCGGTTTGAGCCGGCAGAACTGAGCCCCCCCAAAAAAAAATCAGGATTGGGGTGTTTTCCTTAGGAATTGAGATACCCACGGCGAGGGTCTGCAGCGGGGTCCTCGAGCAGCGGGACGGCGTTGCGGGGAGATGCCGTGCCCGGGCGTGGGACGGCAACATCTCCCTTTCCGTACTTACCCTGGGAAGAGCACTGGGGGGGAAAAAAAGCTGTGTTGGGAAAGCGGGACTCTACCAGCGGACTCCGCTCCGACCAGCCGGTCCCTCAGCTCCAATCCGACCCCCTTACCGGCATTTCCAAAGCAAATTCTCAAGGGCAGAGGGAGAGGAGGTGAAATTTGGTCTCATTCCGAGAGGTTTGGTGGTTGTCCTCTCGGAAGATGCCTTGCACCAGGCTAACGCGATCCTCTCCGCCGCACTATTGTTTCAGGGCTATGAGAAAACCGATCCTAAATAAAAAAAAAAAAAAGTTAGCCCCAATGGAAAAAAAAAAAAAAAAAAAAAGCGCTCGCCGTGCCAAGCGTGCCGCCGCTCAAAAAAGTCGACGTGACTCAGCCTTGACCTTTGAACAACACTCCAATTAGAAGAAGGACGCCACGGTCCCCCCATTCAGTTTTTTAACGCACTGGAAGGCCGATTTCCTTCAATTCATTCGCGATATTGGGTGGGCGCCCATCCATTCATGGTGCGCGAGCCTTCACCGCCCGAAAAAAAAAAGGGTGTTTTTGTGTGGATCTGGGGAAGCTCCGACAGCAACGGTCTGGGGAGGGCATCGCGTTAAACGAAGACGCAATTCGAATGGCTCAGGGGCTTTGGGAGGTTTTTTCCCCCCTTTAACGTCGGCGTTTGGTAGTTAGAGGGAATGAGCCATAAGGAAGCGTAGACCCACATAACCGGGGGTGCGTGGGCACGGCTTAAATCCGCTGACGCAGCCTAAAAATGAGGAGGGTAATTATTGAGGGTGGTAGGTGCGACATCGTCAAGAGGAGAGGGACAAGACGCTGGAGGCACAATAGGATTTATGGATCCTCGGCCACCTGGAGAAGCGGCTGGGGGGTTTTGGCAACGAGCCGTAGAAATAAAGAGGGGATCTGGTCCCCTTTGTCTATACCGAGAGGTACGAGCGCGCGGCGGAGATGGTTTCGGCCAGTTCCGATCGCCGCACATATCCCAAGGCAAGATGTGGAAGGAGAAACCGAGGAATTCCCCAAACCCTGCAGCGATTCCCGCCAGGCCAGGGCTGGTCCTGCCCTCCCATCCTTTCCCATCCATCCTTCTTTATGGAGCTCCCAAATCACACCCTGGGGCACAATTTCCCCCCCTCTAATTTCCCCGACTAACCCATTCCGTAGCTCCCTTCATCTTCTTTATTTCAAGGAGCCCTTCAGGCACAAACAGTTTTCCGCCAACCACCTCCTCGCCGCCACATATGAAAGCGCATCCTTCCTTTGTGCCCCTCCGCACCCTTCTCCCGGAGATTTTTGGCCAACCCGCAGAGCCCCTTTACCCTTTTTCCGCCCCGGCTTTCCATACCCGGACATAAACCGAAGCCCTGTATTTTACAAAGGACCGTGATTGCCCATGATAAGTTGTCGGATGTCAGCGCACGGCGGTAATTAAGCTTTTAAAAGGAGATAGGCAGCAGCAGGGGGGGAAAAAAAAAAAAAAAAATAAAAATTCCGGGCGTTTGACTATTTTTGCCTCTTGGAAGAGCCACCTGTTTTATCGTAACAGGTAGATTTATGGGCATATTACCGCGGCGCTGCTGCTCCCACCCTGATGAGGTTCTCAGTGACCCTCTTCTCTCCGGAGATTTATGGTTTCTCAGAGCAGACTATTGCGGAGGGGTCTGACTCCAACCTCTTCGCCTGACTCCATCCTGCACCCGCATCTGCATCCTTTTTCTTCTCTTCCCCCACCCCCCCACCCCAAAATCATCTGCCATCATTATACAACTGCACCGTCCTTCAAAAGGCGCCAAGTTTTCCCCCCAGGTTGTCGGGGAAGCAAATCTCCTTGCTCTTCTCCCCTTCGTTTCCAAGCGCCGCACAGCTCCGGCGGTTACGGGGGCTCAGGACGGGCAGGTCTCAGCCGTCCACACAACGGGATCGCGTTCAAGGAGCGCACTGACGCTCTCCCAGCTCTCTGCCGCTTCTCTACGTATTTACTGACCCGACAAAATCCCCGGAAAAAAGCCTTTCTGCGCCCGAAGCGCACTCCCCAGCCGCAATTCACAGCAGCCCGGGGCTCTTTCTCCCTTCTAATTACCTCCTCAGCCGCTCCTGCCTAATGGTAAACCCTTTTACCATCGCTTCCCACCTGCAGCCCTTAATAAAAATTAAGTGGATAAAGTCTTTAAGTGCAAGAAAAAAAAAAAAAAAAGAAAAAAAAAAATCAGATGAGGTAGAGCTAAGCATAACGCAAGCAGCTTTCCCAGAAGCTTTTCCTCCCCCCCCATCCTTTGATGTACGGCCCTCCTCGGCGGCCCCGTCCGCGCTCCCCCATCCTCGCAAGCCCAGAGATCGCCCCCGCCGCGGTGCCAACCGGGTGATGATTCAGCGATGTAGAAATATACAGCTGAGGTCACCGAAATCGCTTCACTCGCATCCTTAGGGTCTTAACAATTTATTTTTCTTTATTTTTTTTTTTTTTCCCCGCCTACGTTATGGGCTGCAGATAATAAAATTTCGCACGCAGCCGAAGGAAAACGCGTTTAAATTTTCCTGCTAAAGCTTACAAATGTTTGAGGTTTATAGCGAACATCACACGAGCCTCTTAAAAGGGAGACGAGCTAACGCGGCGATCACAAATTGGTTTTAATACCTAAAAACGGGCGCAGGAAACGCCTCCCCCCACCTCCCAAAGCCCCCGAAACAAAAGCCTGGATTAATACCCCCGCGAGGAGGTGGATTAGCAGCTATTACAAGCGCAGGAGCCAGAATTGCGGTGGCGACGGCGATGCCGCGCTGGCACCGGTACCCTCAGCACCGCCGGTACCACTGGAGACAGCCGGGGTGGCAGAAGCGGTGGGGAAGGCAGGAGGCTGGCAATATAATAATAAAAAAAAAATAAAAAAAAAAAACAAGAAAAAAGCAAAGAAAAGAACTAGTAAGATACACACGAGCAATACGCCAGCGGAACGATCTGCTCCTCGCGTTTAAATCTAGCTTGGGTTGCTTAAAATCCGGTCCTTTGAATATTTATTCTTATAAACGAGCTTTTTTGAGCCCCCACCGCTCGTCTCCCCGCCTGAAGCCCACGTTAAGGGGGTTTAAGCGGATAAACGCGACAGGCAATGCTTTGAATTCCTGTCCTTTATCCCAGTGACCGTAAAACCCTTCCCCGGCTGTCCCCCAAAATAATAAACCCCGCTCCTCTGCCTACAAGCAGCGACCGCCGCAGACACATTCACCCTTCGTAAATAACCCCACGACAGGCAGAAGCCAAAAAAAAAAAATAAAAAAAATCTTTAAGTGCCCCAAAGACTCAACGTTTTTGCAAGAACTTCATTTTACGAAACGCTTTAGTTCCGCGGGCTTTACCGCCGAGATTAATTTACGGCGTGTTTTGCACGGCTGCAAAACTCTTCCCACCCCGTCCCCTGTACACACACAATCCTTTATTGTCTGGATGTTTACACTCAAGGGGGAATTTTAGGACTTTCGTGGTTTTATTGTTTTAATCCGGCGTATAAAAAAGAAAAAAAAAAATATATATATTCTTTGAGCAAACCAGCTGGTAGGAGGGCTTGGGAAGTGGCGGTGCAGTTTCGCAGCTTGCATCATTAAGCAGGTGTTAAATAAACGCGACGCCGCGCTCCTCCCGAGCTTTACCGCGGCGGGAGATTTGTGGGGCGGCTTTTTAAGACCGGTAGGCATGTTGGTTTGTTTTTTGTTTTTTTTTTGCACTGACCCTTCGCTTTTCTCCACCTGTTTTAGCCTAAATCCCTCCAGACAGTCCCACCGACCCGGGGAAGGGGTGACCGGTGGTGAAGGGAAATCAAATAAATCCCTCTTTCCACCTTCTGTACAACAAAGGAGATTTCTGCACACGAGCCACGTGCCCTTTTCTTTACGCACCGCGAAGAAAAAGCCCAAAAGGTGCTTTTTTTTTTTCCTTTTTTTTTTTTTT
>NW_009647733.1:34164-37251 GCF_000708025.1 Charadrius vociferus | reverse complement strand
GGTGGGATAACGCCGCGTTCAGCCCAGCGCGTCCGTCCGTCCTTCCCAAACCTCACGTCTCCTCTCGCCTCAAAAGAGCTCCTAGAAATACGGGTTTTTATTGTGAGCTTTTACACCTCAACCCGAGAACCCGCTCTTTAAAGGAAGGTTCTCATGCAAAGCGGCAACCACCGAGGGGAGAGAAGTGTTACCCAAAAAACCCCTAAAGCTAAAAAGAAACCCCTCAAGCATGACTATAAATCACTTCCCTGAATAGCTCCGCTTTCATTCTCAGCTCTGATACGAAATCTCTAGAAAGGACTCGAGGTATTGTGACATAAAGGTGGGGTTTTTTTCCACCCAGCAAGGAGACGCTGGGGTTTGTGGTGGTTTTTTTTCTCCTCCCCACCGAGCGCAGAAAGTCGCGGCATCTCCTGTTTGTCGGTACTCCGGCATCACCGCCGCGATGCTCTGCGCCAGCAGGAGATGCCGGCCCGGCTGCCGCAGAGGGGCGGAGCGGTTTCCAGCAGCCAACAATGCCCGGAGAGCATCCTTGGGAAGGGGAAAAAAAAAAAGAAAAAAAAAGAAAAAAAAAAAGAGAGGATTTGAGCTGGTTTCCAATTAGCAAAAGCCGTCTCTCACCGCCTCCTCCTGTCTTTGCAAAGCTCCGTTGTGTCTTCTCGGGGTCAGAGAACTCAGGAAGGGGGGAAGAGGGCTCATGAAACCAAAAAAATCCCCCCCTTGGTTATTTATATATTGAAATAAAAGCAGGTCGCGGGGTTGTTGGGTTACTAATAAAGGCGTAAAGGGACCACGGAGCCAAAGGAAAACACGTGTCTTTCTCCTTCCGACCCTCCTCAGCATCGTTTTTGCGGGGGAAGGGGATGGAATTCCCAGGCAGAGTCCCCCCTTCTTGGTTTGGGGTTTTTTTGGGGGTTTTTTGGGGTTTTTTTTGTCCTTATGTGTCAATTTAGCAGGATTTTATGCAAGAAGTTGACAGAAAACGCTGCAAAGCCGTGCGCCGGTTTGGAAATTAAAGGGACCCGTGACGGCAGGGTAACGAGGCCTTTGTCAAAGGGAAGCGCTGCGCCCGCGTTCGGGGCAGCAAAATACCCGTTCCCCCAGTAAAACGCGAAGCGTTCAGGATATTCACAGAGATTAGCAGAGAGGCAGCAAGTCAGGCTTCCGACAACAACGACGACAAATCACAACAGCAAAAGTCCTCAAAAGATTGTTTTTAACATAAGGAAATATTTGGTTGGCGAAGGAAAAAAAAAAAAAAGAGGTCGAAAGAGGCAGGAAAAGCTCAAAAGAGGCAGGAAAAACCCCAAAGGGGCAGGAAAAACCCCAAAGGGGCAGGAAAAAAACCCAAAGAGGCAGGAAAAAACCCCAAAGGGGCAGGAAAAAAACCCAAAGAGGCAGGAAAAAACCCCAAAGGGGCAGGAAAAAAACCCAAAGGGGCAGGAAAAAACCCCAAAGGGGCAGGAAAAAAACCCAAAGAGGCAGGAAAAAACCCCAAAGGGGCAGGAAAAAAACCCCAAAGAGGCAGGAAAAAAACCCCAAAGAGGCAGGAAAAACCCCAATATTGAGCGTAAGGCAGGTTTTGATTATACCTTAAAATCTCCTTTCCTTCTTCCTACCCAACCCTCCTCCCTCTAAAACCTCCAAACCCCCTTTGCCCTATTTCTCATTCGCTTTAGGAGAGGGACCGGTACCCAGCAGGGATGAAAAAAAAAAAACAAAAAAAAACCCCCAAAAAGGGGTTTTGCAGTTCTCGAGATAAACTCAACAGGAGGTTAAACTCCAAATCCACCACCGCCACGGTCAACCGCGGCAACGCCGACAGGATCTCGGCTGCGAGAGCACGAAGGCACCGGCAGCTTTCCACCCCCGTTGGGCTCAAGAGCGCAAGAAAGCTTTTCCATCAGCCTAATTTCAAGTTAATCAAAGAGCCCGGCGCAATTTACGGTTCCGCGCCGGCAGCACGAACGCAGTTCGCATTTTTGAGACGGCTCTGGGTAAGGACCGGGCTGAGACGATTTCGTTCAGAACAGGAACTCCGCGGTTGTGGAAACGGCCTTAAATCATAAAGGGGAAGAAAGCGTTCCCCGCAAGCGCGCGGCCGTGTTCCTCTCGGGGTATTTTTATTTTTTTTTTATTTTTTTTTTTTTGCAGCACTGATCATGTTCCCGAGAAAGGGGAAACCCTCCCTCTGCGTTCCACCCCCCCCCCTCGCCCTCCGCTGCCGAAAGTGGAAACCGGCCCACGGGCTGGGAACAGCCAGGATAGCGCTGGGTTTAAAAAAAAAACAAAAAACAATAATAATCAAAAAACAAAACACCACCACCACCACCACCACCCCAAAACTAAAGAGAAATTTAAATTTTTAGAAACGAAAGAGAAATTTAAGTTTTGAGGATCAAACCAGAAATTTAGATTTTGAGAGTCAAAGCAGAAATTTAGATTTTGAGAGTCAAAGCAAAAATTTAGATTTTGAGAGTCAAAGCAGAAATTTAGATTTTGAGAGTCAAAGCAAAAATTTAGATTTTGAGAGTCAAAGCAGAAATTTAGACTTTGAGAGTCAAACCAGAAATTTAGATTTTTGGGAAACAAACCAGAAATTTTAAGTTTTGAGACTCAAACCAGAAATTTAGGTTTTGAGAAACAAACCAGGAATTTAAGTAGTTTTGAGACTCAAACCAGAAATTTCGGTTTTGAGACTCAAACCAAAAATTTAGATTTTGAAAATCAAACCAGAAATTTAAGTTTTGAGACTCAAACCCAAAATTTAAGTTTTGAAAATCAAACCCGAAATTTAAGTTTTGAGAATCAAACCCGAAATTTAGATTTTTTCGAAACAAACCAGAAATTTAAATGTTTCGAAACAAACCAGTACTTTATATGTTTCGAAACCTTGCAGCATCTGAGAAACTCCCGACCCGGATCGATGGGCTTCGCCGGCGCGTGCCGCAGGAGGGGGACGTGGACGGGGGGGGGCTCTCCCCCAACCCCGAGAGGAGGTGAGAATGGCAATACCCTCTACGAAATAACGACCCGCTCCTCCCCAGAATAAAGCGTGCCCACGGGGTGGGGGGGGGGGCTGCCCCC
>NW_009647733.1:32364-34120 GCF_000708025.1 Charadrius vociferus | reverse complement strand
GGTTGCTCGCCCACGGCCGCAGCCGCGTTAACGACTGCTGCCGGCTCTCCTTCCCGCGCACGTGGCATCCATCAACCCCAGTAAAGGGGCACTGGTAGCCGGGAGATGCCCAAATTCGTATAAATATATACGCAGATATACATATATGACTGTTTATACAGAACACAGCCTGGGGTGCGCTCCCTCTCTATATATTTATAGTTGCTGAGTCGGCACGTCGCCCGCGGAAAAGCAGATGGCTCAAGAGCGCAGCGTTCCCTGGAAACACGGCTTTGCCGCTCCTCCCCAACCCAGGGAGGTTAAATTAAGTTTTTTTTTAAGCGGCTGCGAAGAAAACCGTGCCGCTGCCTTCCAGCTCTCGTACACACCCCCCCCAACCCCCCCCAAAATCTCGCCGGCGGGAGGGGGGTTCCCTTTGAAACACGGACCACAAACGCACCTTCCCCGGCGGTGGGCGATGCGATTGGTGACCGGTTGGAAGAACCCTTTGGGACAAGAGGTGCTCCAAAAGGGTAATTAGAGCCATTCTGGGCTATTCGATTGCCACCTGAAAGAGGTTTACCGGGCGCGTGCCGCCTCGTATACTCCCATTTTTACGCCAAAAATGAACACGTGCGCTAACGAAGCGGTGGGCGAGCGTGCCCGAGACGGCCAGGCAATGCTTTGCAGCCCCGGCTCATCCTCCGACGGCGTTTTCTGCGACAAGCCCTGCGTTAAAGCCGGCTTCTGCGGATTTTAAGGCGTTATTTAGATATTCCGCAGCCTCGGCACAGCATCTCTGAAACGAGAGAGGGGAAAAAGCACGCAGCTAATTCCTTCGAATCCAGAGGTGCTGTTTCTTCAGTTTAATTGCTGCAGCGGCTAATGCGGCTGGGAAATCCTAACGAGGGCTCGTCGTAGAAGAGGCATTCACCGGGACAGAAAGGTAAAAGCTATCGCCAAACCTCACTGCACCTCCAGAGCAAGAAGCCAAAGTCACAGCCCAGATTTTGCTGCGAAAAACCGAACTAGCAAGGAACTAACGTGGGTTAAAGTTAACTTAATCTCCTCCATGTATGCATTAAACCAATTCGTGCTGGTAAGCAATTACTTCAGGCAAAAAAAACCCAACCCCGCGGATATATTTCACCAACCGGATCGGGGAGGTTTCTAGTGAAAGCTGCAGCAGAACCTTATCAAGCATGTCCACTGCGGCTCCCAGAGACCTCCTGCCAGCCAACCCCCCCCCCCCCCCCCCCCCCACCCCCACCCCCCCCCCCCCCAGTCCCTCCCACTCCATCCCAGTCTCTCCCACTCCGAAGAGCGGCTCTCGCACACTCGGCCCTTCGCACGTGGTTGCCGAAGGGAGAGCAGCTCCGCGTGCTCGTGGCATCGCAGTTTCACCTACAAACACTCCCAATCTCCAGGTTTACGCCGTTTTCCCACTTCGTGTCGCCTTCTGACGAAGTGGGTTGATTTTTAAAAAAAGAAAAAACCCCAAAACCCCAAAAAACCAAACAAACCACCCTACACAAACCATCTCACTCCCAGAGATGGAGGGGAAGATCTCGGAGGGGATATCTCCGCATCCCGCTCTCAGCATCCCCGACACCAAAGGCTGTGCCGGAAGGTATTTTGGCAGTGGGGTTAAAGCCCCGGGAGGGTTATTCACCTGCAAAAGGGGCAGCAGAGAGTGAGAAAAGCGGCAGGGACGCGGAGAGGACACCGGGGGGTCTCCCACCGTTCGTTCCGCCTTCCAGCCGGCCGCACCGCCGCG
>NW_009647733.1:23195-32201 GCF_000708025.1 Charadrius vociferus | reverse complement strand
GGGGTCTGGAGCGGCGACAGCAGGTGCACCCCGCCAGTGCAAAGCCCACGGAAAAGAAAAGCCTTTTCTTTTTTTTCCCCCCACCCGGCGAGGACGGCTCTCCCGGCCGCCGCTCCGCAGCGCGAGGGACGTCCAGGCTCAGTGCGACCAAACCGCCCGCTCGGCCCCCGGCTTCCCAAATCGCCCCGAAAAGGCCATCAGCACGCGCCGAGAACCCCGAAGCAACCAACGGGCTAAAAACACGACTCCTAATTAATCCCTAAACCAGCCAGAGGGGATGCAAACATGTTTTCCCGCAAAGAACGAACCACCGGCGTTCCACGTTATTAAAAGTTTGAGGTTTGGGTTTGTGTTGTTTTGTTGGGGTTTTTTTTTTTCCCTTCCTGGAACCGCAGGATTTGCGCAGAGGTCCAGCGAGTCCTTTGGCATCCAGGCTGTTATTTAGAAAAAGGGGAATTTGGAAAGCTGTCCGGACCCGTTTCCATTTGACAGACAAGTGTCTGGGTTCAGCACCGCGGCACACGTGCTGCCAATGCAAAGCAGAGCCGGCGTTCTCGGCACCGGCCGTGAATCCCAGCCGGAGGAATGATAAAAGATTTTAACTTACAGGAAACGCCGCTATTAAATAATATTTAAGCCTTAATTATATTTTAAAACAGCCATTTTAGGAAAAGACAAAAAAAAAAAAAAAAAGAAGTTCTATTATAGTGCTTTTGTAGTTAAAGGTCTGTCAACATTTCCATTTTAAACCTTCATTTCTAGGGGGTTTATAATTTGGTCATAAAAATTCATTCTAGACTGGAACTTGGCATACAGGGGCTCAGCCTAGGAGCAATATTTTTTATTATCCAATTTGGTTTAAATTGGCTTGGCCGTTTTTTAAGTTATAGGAGTGTAAAAAATAAACGTTTACTGGTTTCAGATGCCTTCTCCAGCTTATTATTATTCAAAATTAGCTTTTCTCCTCCCCACCTCCAAAAAATACCTTCGGCGAGAGGTGGGAGAGAGCGTTTTACTCCGCCGACAATACACGAGTTACAATTCAAATTAATTCGCTCCTTTTGATGCTAACAACCTAAAGAGTTACTATAACCCACCACTACTTTTACGCGGACCCATTACATACTGTAACCGCTCGGAGGTTTGCGCAGCATCTGCCATTTTGCACTCGATGCGCAGGTACTGCAGCTGTAAAGGCCTTAATTTGAAATAAATAATTAACCCTGGAAACCTGCATTCCTGTAAAATACCAGAAGACCTTTAAACAAGATGTTTCTCTGCAGATTTTTTTTTTTTTTTCCCCCCCTTTCAGCTGCGGCGGCTTCAAATAAAACACTGCAGATGTGAAGCGAGCGGGCGTATGCAGCCAGGAATTCCTCGCCGCACAGCTTCAGACGTTTCCTTCCATTTAAAAACCCAGAAAAGAAACTCTGAGTTTATGGCTCAGCTCTTCAAACCACTCGGGTGCAGTAGGGACACAACGTAGACGTGACTTCGCATGCTAACTACCGACAAGGGGTAGCTGTGCCCGAGCATAACAAAAAAAGCTCGGAGAAGGGTTTTATTCTCGCTCCGTCATTGACATCCGCAATTTTTCATTTTAATATTTGGCTGGTAGAGAGCCGGGGATGGGGGGGAGGTCGGGGGGGATCAGCCGCAGCTCGACCCCGAAGGGCAAAGACCCTTTTGGGCACACGGGGGAAGTCTTTGTGCCCGGGGCCACCTGGCAAAGGGCTTGCGGGAGGACAGGAACTGCTTTCCCCTGCGATCCAGCCCTTCGCCGGGGTTCTCCCGGTGACACGTGGCATCCAGCCCCACGGCATGGCGGTGTCCGATGCCCCTGGAGCAGAGCCCCGACATCCGTCGTGACACGTAACCCGGGAAGGGGCAGTTGCCAGTCCTGCTCTTGGCTCGCCGCTCTCACCGGTCCAGCGTTGGCGACCGACGTTATCTTCTGCTCCGCAGAAACCGCTCTCCCGATGAATAAAGCTCAGATTCCCAAAGATGCAACAGCTCCTACCTCGTTAAACGAGTGGGTGTCAGGAGCCCAAATTCTTTAGGAAAAAAACACCGCGTGCCTGCGGCCAAGTCCAGTCCCATTGTCCCCGTGCCAGGACAGTAACAATTTCTACCGGAGGACGGGGTGTCATAACTCTGCTTAATAAGCATTTAAACTGCTGTTTGCTCTAACAGCAGGCAGCCGATCGGGCTGAAGTTCCTCAAAGGATTCGATTTTTAACTCTCTGAATTTCTTACGCGGTTCGGTCGGCTTTCCCTTCACAAACTTTGGGACCGAAATCCCAAGAGGCGGACCCGAAGGAGGCTGTTCAAGCAACACACAAGTTCTTTCTCTCTGGACACGCTCATATTCAAACCGAACCCATCGGTGGTCCCGCGCCGGGGCCAGCAGCCAACTCCAGTGGGGCTGAGACGTTCCTCTGGATCTTCTCATGTTGAGTAAAGAGGACTCCTGGCGGCGTCGAGAGAGGGAATATCGTCTTACTTTTTGCTTTACGCCATAACTGGAAGGAGACACAGGTGCTAACAAACCAAACCTTTGACGTTATAGAAGAAGAAAGATGGTTTGTTGTAGAGCAAAGGGGCATGGGCGCTTTCTTCCTCTCACCTCTGGGCTGCTCTACACACCTACTGACTCGCTTCACTATATTATTCTGCCTTTTAATCACAAGAGGTTGTCTCAAACCATCTGCTTCCACTGAGGATGTTCAGCCACCGACAGACCTGCAGAGACAGGGGCAAGGCTCATTCCTCGTCCCGGTGGAGCTGGTCCCTACCCAAAACCGGGACGAAGATACACTTGCACCCTCAGCAAGTTTGCTGATGACACCAAGCTGTGCGGAGCGGTTGACACGCTGGAGGGGAGGGATGCTGTCCAGAGGGACCGGGACAGGCTGGAGAGGTGGGCCCATGCCAACCTCATGAAGTTCAACAAGGCCAAGTGCAGGGTCCTACATCTGGGTCGGGGCAATCCCAAGCACAACTCCAGGCTGGGTGGGGAATGGACGGAGAGCAGCCCTGAGGAGAAGGACCTGGGGGTGCTGATGGATGAGAAGCTCAACGTGAGCCGGCAATGGGCGATCACAGCCCAGAAGGCCAACCGTGTCCTGGGCTGCATCAGAAGTGTGGCCAGCAGGGCGAGGGGGGGGATTCTGCCCCTCTGCTCTGCTCGGGGGAGACCCCCCTGCAGTGCTCCCTCCAGCTCGGGGGGTCCCAACAGCAGAAGGACATCAGCCTGGAGAAGAGAAGGCCAAAAAGGGGAGACCTCAGAGCCCCTTCCAGTGCCTAAAGGGGCTCCAGGAGAGCTGGGGAGGGACTCTGGATCAGGGAGGGGAGCCATGAGACCAGGGGGAACGGTTTGACACTGAAAGAGGGGAGATTGAGATGAGATCTGAGGAAGAAATTGTTGAGTGTGCGGGTGGTGAGCCCCTGGGGCAGGTTGCCCCGAGAAGCTGTGGCTGCCCCATCCCTGGAGGTGTTCAAGGCCAGGTTGGACGGGGCTTGGAGCAACCTGGGCTGGGGGGAGGTGGCCCTGCCCAGGGCAGGGGGTGGCACTGGATGATCTTCAAGGTCCCTTCCAACCTAAACCCTTCTGTGATTCTATGAAATCACAGCTGAGACTGCCGACCGCGATAATTCCCAGGCTGGAAATCCCACGGCCAACCTCTGAGCGGCCAAGGCACTGCGCAGGTCCCGGGCCACTCGGAAGCTTGAAGCGTGACAAGGAGAGCTCGCTGCTTCTTGGAAAGAGAAGAGGGCCATTTTTTCCCCTCTCTCCACCAGGACTCTCATAAAAAAGGAATAATCTATATTCGTTTGGATTATACAAGCTACAAAACACACCTTAGCTTCAGTTCCACATTTAACCAATCGCAGAAGCCATTTGTTGCCTCGTATATTACAAAGCAATAGAGATTTAAGGGATAATGGTCATGGCGGCAGAGTATACAAAGCAATAAACTGCTTTTGAGGTTGGTTAAATGCCAAGTGATGCTGAGGCCTCAATGCCATAAACATTATTTCTATTATATGACAAGATAAGAGGATACAATAAACCACAAAGAAGAAAAATCATTTTCTGGCCTCGTGAAAAGTTCTGGGCTTGGCGTTTCTCGGACACCGCACGAGCATCACCTCAGTGGCACGGGTTTAAGGGGGATAAATTGTTAAATTAAGGGTGGGTTTAAAAAGCAAACGATTGTTTGAGGAAATGGCCTGTGTAACCGTAGCGCCGGAATTAGGACCCGAGTGATGATTTGTGTCACTTATAAAAAGTGAAACGGCGCGGAGTGGGGAGGCAGGGGCGAGGGGAAGGCTTGGTCCCAGTAGAATATACTCAATATTATGGCCCCTCCATTAGTTTGGGCAACAGGAGTGGACAAAATAGTTTTATTAATAAAGATGTTCCTCCGTTATGACACTGCATAAAGCCTCCAGTGCTCCCGGAGCCTTCAGGAGAGGAGCAGAAGAGGCACAACGGTTGGAGAGGAGCATTATCCACCAAGCTACACCTCCCGCTGCCAGCTCGCCTGCCCAAACCGCCCATCGGGCACCCTGAGAGGGGGTTAACACAGTTCTACCAGGGAGGACACAGAGCCAGACACCGAGCGACTTCCCTCTGCCACCACCGGCTCTTGGTAACGAAGCACAGCCAGCACATAAACCATGGAATGGTTTAGGTTGGAAGGGACCTTGAAGACCATCCAGTCACAGTCCCGGGGGCAGGGACCCCTCCCACCAGCCCAGGTTGCTCCAAGCCCCGTCCAACCTGGCCTTGAACACCTCCAGGGATGGGGCAGCCACAGCTTCTCGGGGCAGCCTGCCCCAGGGGCTCACCACCTGCAAACTCAACAATTTCTTCCTCAGATCTCACCTAAATCTCCCCTCTTCCAGTTGGAAGCCATTCCCCCTCATCCTATCACTCCATGTCCTTGTCAAGTCCCTCCCCAGCTCTGCTGGAGCCCCTTTAGGCACTGGAAGGGGCTCTGAGGTCTCCCCGGAGCCTTCTCTTCTCCAGGCTGAACATCTGAAGCCCTTGCCTTCCTTCCAGACCTTTGCTCCAGATGCCTTAGACAGGACGGCCGAAGTTTTAATTACCTTGTGTTAATGAGTCAGAGCTGTCTCATTACGCAGACTTAGTTAATACCTTTCAACTTTAATGGCAATGCTGAAGTTTACAGCTAACACTCGGTTGCGCTAAGGCGGCCTTTCATCACTCAGTACGTTTTAAATGGGATTAGAAGATTTTAATAATGATTAGCGGCGCACACGCCCCTCCCCCAGATTAGTTTCACTTAAGAGATTCAATGAAAGCCTCACTCGAGGCACCGCTCTACGTCTTCTGAAGACATTTCGGAGGCAGGGGACACCTCTGCCTCCCTCCTCACCTTCGGGGGGACCACGTCCCCGCTGGAGAACAGCTCTTCTCCCTCTCGTCGGGGAAAAATGTGTCACCTGTCCTCTTGGAGAAAAAAAAAAAAAAAAAAACACCAGACCAGTGACCTTGAGAAGAATCTTTTTTAAAAGCAGTATCTGCGGCACATTTAGAAGTCAGCTGTGTCACAGCAGACTCACTGTTGGGAAGCGACCGCGTACGGAATCCAAAAATAACAACCATTAAAGACCTAGCAACCACAACATGTTTACATCCCCACCGAAAGCCCACTCGCTGCGATGATACGGGGGGTACGGCAAGATCTGCTCGGCTATTTTCGGTGGCCGTTCCCTCTTCCCCCTCCTCACCTCCCTGAAAAGTCAGCTTTACAGCCACCTTCTACATAGAAAGAGTGAAGGAAAAGGAGGAGAAAAGGGCATACAGTGTAAGAGACGGGGCTGGTACCAGCTACAGAGGGAAAGCAGCAGCAAACGGTTCAAAGAAATCACACCAGAAAGCAAATTTTTTCTTTTTTTTTTCCCCTTTAAACTAAAGGGGGGAAATCACCACCGCCTTCAGAGTAATTGTCTCCAGTTCAAATCAGTTTGGCTCTGCTCTCCCTTCTCCTCCTCCCGTGACCTCCCATGCTACCGCGCATCTCCACACAGCATTTGCAAGAGCCAGATCACTAATTTTAACGAGCGGAAAAAGGACCGGGCAATTTCTCCCCATGCCCGCTGCCCCAGCTGACAGCGAAACCCAGAAGCCCACCTCGATTTACTCAGGACCAAAGCAGCCTCTTCCCGCGGGAGCAGCCCACCAAAATCCGCCCCCCTGCCCCCTTCAAACAGGGGAATGCCCAAAAGAGCAGGAATCTGCAGGGATAAAAACACGCCAATGGATTGCGCACGGGATCAGAAGTTTAGAAATGAGAGAAAGGAACGGAGACGCCGGAGCCACCGTGACGAAAGGAGAGAGTCGGGCAGGCGTCATCCCAAAAACGGTGACCCTGATAACCAATGAGGCTTCAACAGCTGCCGACACCCTCCCATTCAAGTGGCTTTTTTCCTAAGCAAAATGTACCCAAAGGTGTAAAAGATCAGAAAAATAAAAAGCTGAATCCTCCAAGGAAGTCTTTCTTTCCAGTGCCGGCCACAGCCGGGCTTGGTTTTGAGCTGGGAAAAAGCTTACCGTGCTGGGAGCAGTAACACAGCACTGCTTGGCTGGTGTGTGCCTGGATGGGGGAAAAAAACCCCATAAAAATCGGATTACCTTCCAGAAAGCTGAAAATCGTGGATTGCACAGACTCTGGTGGGAGCTGTAGGCACTCAGCACCTGTGGGAAGGTGAGGATGGTTCTGCAGGAGATCCCACAGAGCTGACTGCCCCTTTTTGTCCCCCGTGTTTGAAGACAAGGGTCTCGAGCGTTAGGAATGAGCTGAGATAGGCGCAACCCTTATTAGGGCTTCAACTTTTAACATGAGTCCGCACGAAGAAGTCACTTCTGACGGGACGATCCACGGCGGCTTGTCAAGGACCGGGGTTTAGCGCCGAAAGGCAGCACCAGGAGGTCGAGCCCCATAACCAGCTCCTGGCCACTACCAGCGCCCCAAATTTCAAATTCAGATTTATTTTTAATATTCAAAGCCAGCAATTGCACCACCTTGTTCCAGCTCATTGCGACGATCCCATTTTACTCTGCTTGCCCCAGAAAGCACAGCTCACCAAACGTGAATTTTAGCTGATGATCCTCCTACGACGACGGTCCGTACGGCTCTCGGGCACCACGGGCGCACGTTAGCGGTGAGCAGGGTTTGTAAAAGCTCTTAAAAACCTTCAACGTGAAACTGATGTACAGAATAGAGGACAAAAAACCAACCAAAAACCGCACTATGACTTACTTACAGGGAGAAGCTCGGGGCTCCGTGTATTTACTTAGTCTGAAGGACTGTTAAGGGGTGACTTGATCAGTCAGTAAACGCCTACGGACATCAGAAATTTGATAGGAAGGATCTTCTGTCTAATAAACAAAAATTAACGAGATCCACAGCCTGGAAGCTGCAGCTGAACAGGTTTAGACTGGAAATAAGGCATAATTTTTCCTTACCGGCGAGAGCAATTAACTATTAGAACAACTTAACCAAGGGCTGTGGTGAATTTTCCATCACTGGAAATATTTTAAATCAAGCTTGGATCATCATTATTTAATACACGCTCTGGTTTGAACAGGTATTGAAGGACGTTCTAGGAAACTGTGCACGAGGTCAGGTTAGATCACAATGAATCATACCGGTATGAATTACCCGGATTCTAACATTTCAATATTAACATGAAGAATTGTCAGAATTACCCATAAGCAGCAGTCTGGAACAGCGAAAGGAGGAAGCAACCACCTTTATATGTCATTTGTGGGAGATTGTGGGAGATTAAATTTAAATACATTGTTGTTTGCCTTAATTGCTTGTTTGAATCCGATTTTAAGGTTGTATGATTGAAGTCCTCACATCATTAAGTGCTCAAATACAGCTAATACATTTTATAAATGACTTGCACAATTTCACAGGCAAAGAAGTTCAAGATAAAAAGCAGCCTACAAAAAAAAAAAAAAGAAAAAAAAAAAAAAAAAGAGGAAGATCACCTGCAAGTGGATAGAAAATGCTTCAGATGAGACTCGTGCTAGAATGACCAAAATGCTGTGAAGCCCTAACTGTGTATTTTTTAAGAGCTCCAGTCCCCAAGAGCGGCCAGATGAGATTTTTGACCCATTTCTGCACTCTAAAAATAAATGCGTCCCGGAATCCACACGCAGTCTCAAAGGACGTGCCCTGGGGATGCAGAATTATCTTTAATTTCAATTGAGAGACCCACAAAAGGCACGAAGATATTAAACACGCTGAAAAAAAAAAATCGGGGGAGTACCCTGGGACCGCTTAGAGCTCCCAAACGCGTCGCAGCCGTAACAGTTTGGCAACCCGACATGCAACGGTCGCCGCCAGGAAAACAAAGTGCGTGCACATCACTTAATATCTAATTAAAAGCCACAATTCCCCCCCCCCCACGCCCCTCCTCCCCCTGCTAAAAGCATCTTAGCGTTTTGAGGGTTCAAACCCTTCGGGAACAGACAAACCCAATTCTCCCTGGACTCCGCAGAGGGCTGTACGCCCGCAGAAGCCCCAGTCTCTAATAGCTCCAATTAAAACAGCCCCAGCAGTAATTGCACAATCCCCCCCCGCTCTGCTAATACGGCGTGGGAGCCGCCGAGACGCTGCACCACCAAGCGCTGGAGAGAACCCTAAGCTGAGTTTCGGGAAAGCACTAAAGCTTCATTGCAAAACCCAAGCAAAATGCGAGGGGAAGGTGCCTTCCCGAGGAGGGTGGGAGGGGGGGGGTTAAGCTACGAAAAAGGTCGTTGTGACTGAAAAAGGGGATGTGGCTCATTCAAAGCACTAATTGTTCGCCTTAGGAAAGGCAGCAAAAGTTTTGCAAGGCCGTAGCCAACTCTGGCGCACTGTCCGCGGAAGAAAAATTCACAATGGAGCTTTTTTTCTCTCTCCCTTTTTTTTTTTTTTTTTTTTTTTTTCCCAAACCACAAAAAAATTTTGGGGTATTTTTGGT
>NW_009647733.1:13198-22511 GCF_000708025.1 Charadrius vociferus | reverse complement strand
TTTTTTTTCTCCAAGCCCAAAAATAGATTACGGCAGTTTGGGGTTCGCATAACACAAACCATCAACTGTCACATTCTCAGCTGCTTTACGGAACACGCCATAGCAGCTAACTCATCCCCACGGAGAGCGAATACCCGTCCTTTGGTTAAACAGCCTTGAAGGAAGATGAGCGACGTTATCAGGAAACATTAAGAGGAGATCAGCACGTTCTCTCTGGGCTGTGTGGGTCCCGTGGAAAACACCAGCAGAATAACAATACGCCACAAAGCAAGGCAGATTTCATTACTTTGGAGTGCCCGCACTTGCTCATAACCTGGATTTACACACTGCAAATCCTCTGATCTGATTACCTCCAGTGATCACGTAAAACACCGGCTTTAAACTCTTTGCCTCAGTGATAAAACAGCCACTTTGATTCACAACGACACATTCACAATAAAGTATACTGTAAACGTACCTGTCCGCAGCCGGGGGCATTGCACACAAACGGCCTGTCGTCTCCCATATTTCATGCAGCTGAACGAAGCTGAGGAGAAAGGAGAGAAGAGGAAATTGTTAAATAAGCTTAAAAAAATTAAAAATATCAAGAGCAGAAGCTGCCCTTTGCAGGGCCGTAATTAATCAACGCCGCGCTCGCCGGGAAGGAGGATCTCTTTGTGCCTTAGACAGAACCAGGGAAGAGAAATGAATCCAACCCAAGTTTAAATAAGACTTCGGAGGGCCCGGTCGATTTTTCACGTGCGGAGAGAAGACGCGGTGTTGGGGCTGGAAGGGCTCATTGGGCACCGCGACAGTGAGACGGCGCGGGGCAGCGGGTGGGAAAGGAGCGGGGGTTTTCCACGCCTGGGCTCCCAACCACAGCCCACCGCCGATTCTCCAGAGGACCAAGGAACTTTCTGCCTCTCAGCATCACCGCCTGCAAGATGGGGACATCGGTCATCTCTTGCAAAGGACCGGACGGCGGAAGGCGTCGAGGAAGGGCACAACCCGTTTCGCCCTCCCTCGGTATTTACAGCACAGATACACAAGCAAAGACAGTGACAATCTACAGGAGAAAAAAAAAAAAAAAAGAAAAAAAAAAAAAAGAAGCAAGCAAGAAGCGATCAAATAAATCCAAGTCCTCTCTACGTACAAGTTATATTTTCAATGGGAGAGAACTAAAATTTGTCATTTAATTAATTAAGGGATTATAGGAGTGGTGCTCCGTTTTACAAGGCAATAATCTGGCTCCCTAGTGGGTAAACTACAAGGCTGATGGCAGGGGTAGTTTATCACAGATTATAGCCAAGGATAACAAAACACTCAGTCCTATTATGCTACAAGTGAAGCTATTCTTATTAATAAAAAATAAGAGTAAATAAAGTAACCCCCACCACCTCAAATTCAAGAAATAATGGTTCCCTCCACCCACTGGTGTTTTTATAGCAGGATTTTAAAAAGCTATAATAAAGCAAACACCATCTCTTCAGGGGGTTGACTGCGCGAACACGTTCTGGCTGTTCACGTCGCTTCCAGCATCTCTTACTCCAAGTTCGGCACTTGGCGTCAGCGACGCGTGTCGGCTCGCTGCGGCCAAGAGCAGAAATGAAACCCGAACGCGGCCAAAACGCCTTCACGAAGACACAGGCTCTTTTAGTTAGCTTTTTGCATTTCTAACCATTAATACGCGCACGCACAGAGCAGCGGCGAGAGGGTGGGGAGACTCGTTATTTTTAGGAGCTATATGAGAAAGTGCTCCAAGAATGCGACTTAGCAGCGGAGGGTGAACGCATCTGCTGCAGAAAAACAGTCCCCTTCTGCTTTTATTGAAAAGACACAGAAATCGGTTATTGCTGAATATGAAAAAACGATTATTTTTCTATTCCCACGTGCTAGGGCAGCGTGCAGTTAAAACGGGTGGCTACGAGCGGTGGAATTCCCCTCCCCGAGCGCTGGCTCAGCCGCAGCACACAACGGCAACAACCAAAAACTCGGGAGAAAGCAGCTGCCAATTCTCGTCCCAGGAAAAGGGGAGAGAGGTCCACACCGCCAGACTATGTTTGGATTTATTAAGCAAAACTCCAGGGCCTCCACAAACACGAACTCACAAAGGATAAATAGCCCTCTCACAAATGGAACGGGCGAGCGGCCAAAACGCTGCCTAGCATAGGACAAGCGGAATAATAAAGGCAATAAAGACGGCCAGGAACATCCACCCACCGCAGCAGCCCCCCGGGAAAGCTCGCAGACGTGAAACGGGGCTCGCGGAGCTGCAGGGTGGCGCGGCAGGAGAGGAGAACAGCGCTGGACGGGAAGATTAAATCCCGGTGAAGAGCCTTGAGGTGAGGTGGGCGCAGGTGACAGCACGGTGAGGCTGAGTGAGGACGCGTTAATGAGATAGGACTCCTCGTGCCATCCCTCTGAACGGCCATCAAAGCTCCAAACCGGGAACGTGAGAAACCAAAATACTGACCCCTTGCTCCTGCCCACTGAACAGAGCGGGGTCTCCCCTCCATCCACAACCATCCAACCAACTGATCCTCCTCCAAGAGGAACCACAGTAGGTTTGGGTTGGGAGGGTCCTTGAAGATCATCCAGTCCCAGTCCCGGGGGCAGGGCCACCTCCCACCAGCCCAGGTTGCTCCAAGCCCCGTCCAACCTGGCCTTGAACACCTCCAGGGATGGGGCAGCCACAGCTTCTCGGGGCAAACTGCCCCAGGGGATCACCACCAGCAAACTCAACAATTTCTACCTCAGTTCTCACCTAATCTCCCCTCTTCCAGTTTGAAGCCATTCCCCCTCATCCTATCACTCCATGTCCTTGTCAAGTCCCTCCCCAGCTCTCCTGGAGCCCCTTTAGGCACTGGAAGGGGCTCTGAGGTCTCCCCTTTTTCGCCTTCTCCTCTCCAGGCTGAACCCCCCCAACTCTCTCAGCCTGTCGACTCCCCTTCAGGCCCTGCAGTAGCTGACTTACATCTGCTGCGTCCTAACAGTGGACATATGAGCCTGTCATGACCGGTGCCAGGCTTCCTCAGGAAGTTTTAATACACAAAAGCAGCCTCTAGCAAAGAGGGATGAAGAGGTCAAACTTTCTTACGATACCAAAGCGCTGCTGAGATCAACACCCTGACACTGCAAAGAAGAGAAGCACAAACCTGATTAAACGCTTTTTATCACCTGCACTTGTGGCCTAAACCTTCCAGCTCGCTGCACAAAAAGCTGCGGCTCCGAATAAACCAAGAGACAGCGCGTAGTCCTTCGTCCCCCCCACTGCCAGCAGAGGGGCAGCCCAACTCCTACTCTGTCTGTAAGAAAATAAAGAGAGAAATCAGATCAGAGGCAGAGGGGACACCAACTTGATGACTGCTAAGGTTATTTCCCCATCACCTTCACGGCACGGTGGCTGGGTGAGACTACGGTATCAGGACACAGACCAAGTAAAAAATCAACAGTTGCTTTCTTGGGCAACCTGGACCTCGTTTTTTTCGCCTCCCAACAGCCCTACTTTGCGCCCATCTTCCTTCACAGAATTCACAGAATTGTTAGGGTTGGAAGGGACCTCTGGAGATCATCTAGTCCAACCCTCCTGCCAGAGCAGGGTCACCTACAGCACGTTACACAGGACAGCGTCCAGGCGGGTTTTGAATGTCTCCAGAGTGGGAGACTCCACCACCTCTCTGGGCAGCCTGTGCCAGTGCTCCACTACCCTCAAAGTAAAGAAGTTCCTTCTCATGTTAAGATGGAACTTCCTATGTTCAAGTTTATGCCCATTACCCCTCGTCCTATCACTGGGCGCCACTGAAAAAAGACTACTCCCATCCCCCTGGCATCCTCCCATTAAGTATTTGTATGTATTAATAAGATCCCCCCTCAATCTTCTTTTCTCTAGACTAAAGAGACCCAAGTCCCTCAGCCTTTCCTCATAAGAAAGGTGCTCCAGTCCCCTAATCATCTTTGTTGCCCTTTGCTGGACCCTCTCCAGCAGTTCCCTGTCTTTCTTGAACTGGGGAGCCCAGAACTGGACACAGTGCTCCAGATGCGGTCTCACCAGGGCAGAGTAGAGGGGGAGGATGACCTCCCTCCACCTGCTGGCCACACTCTTCTTGATGCACCCCAGGATGCC
Organism: Charadrius vociferus; assembly: GCF_000708025.1. Taxonomy (NCBI): domain Eukaryota; kingdom Metazoa; phylum Chordata; class Aves; order Charadriiformes; family Charadriidae; genus Charadrius; species Charadrius vociferus. The sequence goes on along the minus strand of NW_009647733.1, from coordinate 18,409 downwards.
ATTCGCCTTCTTGGCCACCAGGGCACGTTGCTGGCTCATGGTCATCCTGTTGTCCACCAGGACTCCCAGGTCCCTCTCCACAGAGCTGCTCTCCAAGAGGTCAGCCCCCAGAGGTTCCTTGCCCAGAAGAGACGAGGTTCTGCCAGCACGGCCAAGAGGAACTGTGCTGTGTCCTCTGTCAAGCTGAAGGTAGACACAAGAGTCGTTAGCTCCAGATTTCTTAATCCCTACTCAGTCGATGACTCGCCCAGGCTTTGACGAATTGGTTACCTGCCTACAAAGCGAGGGGCACAACTTCGCACTCGTGGGGGCTCACGGGTTCGTGTTTGACCAGCATTTAGACGGTGCAAACGGCACCGGGAATGACCATACCTGCAGCCAGCATGGTAAGCGCGTGGCACCAGGAGAGCCCGAGACTCCTCTCCGAGTCGAGTCCTTGCAGCTCGGCATGCTGGTGAACCAGTCTGCAACGGGAGCCTGAGTTTTTACAGTTCAAACGCATCACCGAATTCAGGAGTCCTCTCCCAGTCCAACACCCCATTCAGCAACCGTCGAGTGATTAAGCAGCTCCAAATTAAGAGCCGCGGTACTGAGACAGCAGCAAAGTCACAAAAGTTTAAAGGACAGTTGTAATGCCCCTTTGCTGTCGCAGTCAGGCTGGCGCTGGAAGCGTTTGACGGCTGTTTAAATCCCCCTCGCGCATTTAAACTGGGTGGCGTGGGATGAGGTTGGGGATGTGTTTATTTCATCAACAAACAAATCTTATTGTTAACCACGCAGCAGAATTACTACGGCGAGAGACTGCTGTATCTCACGGGGCAGCCAAGCCTATGCTTTTTTTAATTTACACAGGTCGGAGATCTGTCCTTACCGCCGTCCCTTAAGCAGCCTACTGCCTTCGCCCATACGGAGAACTTGGGGGTCTCTCTACCGCATATTTATGCTTCCGATGCATATAAAAATTAATTACATATATTAAATTTATATATGTTATATAAAATTGTAAAAATGGAGAAATTAAAGAAATGGATCGGCTGTCACTGCCGGGGCTTTGATACCGCTAACTGAAAGGGAGAGCAGGAAAACAAAACAAAAACCCAATGGCATTTCGGGCTGCCTGCCAGCCACTTCTGATCGCATAACAAGCGGCTCTATTCAAAAAAAAAAAAAAAAAAACAAATCAGAACCAACACACTGCAAAAACCCCTCAGTTTACTTGATCTCGCAAAGCGTCAGGAGGATTCACTCATTCTTTAAAGAAAGATTTAGCTGCTCGTTCACTACAGAATATGACTGGTATGTACATACATGTGCTCAGATTTATATCACATTTAGTCAGGATAAATTGCTTCAATAAATTCTATTCTTAAGAACAGGCAGAATAAGCAGATGATTGGATACCGGGAACACATTCCCATTCCTCTTCCTGCAGCCGCGGGACAGTATTTCACTGTTTTGATGATTTTTAGCATGTTGGAAACAGCAAGGGGAAGCGGAGAAATGCAGACAGATTACCGAAGCGTTCTTCAAAGTTCTGTCAGCGCAGACCTGACAAGCAGCAGCCGTCTCACCGAAAACAGAAAAGACATTTTGCAGCGAAATAGACTGCGCTCCCCAAGCCCGTTCAAGTGTTTTTTCTCTCTCTCTCTCTCTCTCTCGCCTTATTAATGCACGCAAATAACCTACAGGCCGCCTGTAAAAAGAAATAAACCCAAAGCCACGCTTCGCAGCAGTCTGGAGCGTGTGCGGTGCTGATAATCGGGCACCCCTTGGAGTTCGCGCAGCGTATTTAAGAGTACACAGTTTCTGAAGACTGGCTCGTACAGAGCAGCGCTCTCAACGGGAGCAACTCCTCTGGCGCACGCACAGCATGCAGAAAAAGCAGAATAAACACGAGCTTCGCATCCAAGAGCGCATCTGCTCTGCAGTGGATCTCATTCCCACCTTCAACGGTAACTTGAACTCCTCACCAAAGCACCGGCAGCATGGCAAGGGGATGTTTGCCGAGCCGGACAGGCACAACCAGGACAAACGGCCACACTTCACCGTTTCTCCAGCGCCGCTTGATCCCAGCGTGTCAGCACCCACAGAGCACCGATGACTTTTTCCTGAAGTTAATCTCGTTCCCGATTTGTTGGGGACATCGCCTCTTCCTACTTCTGGCAGGGAGATAAACGAGAAATGTTACGCGGAGCTGGTGGGTGCGTGCCAGGACGCCAGGCTGACCTCGAGCTGACGGAGGAGGCGCGTGTTGCGACAGCATCCGAGAGACCAGGGGCTCTTCTGCAGAGCCACCTTCACCCAAGCCCTAGTCCCAGCTCCCACCGCCGCTTGGCGCCGCAATCTCGGGCAACCCACTTGCGATTGCTTTGCAGCCGGAGAACACGAACCCTCTCGAGATGAAACGCACACCCACGTAGGCTCCACTTGTTCAATCGCTGCGTGAATGGGATTTGTAGGGGATGAAGATATTTAAAGTTTTGATGCCACGAGGAACTCGCGCGCAAAGCCTGTCGTTAATTCAGGCCCTTAGCTAGGAGGCGTCGCGCGTGTTTTTAAAGGAAAAAGTAATCAAGTCACAGCTGATGGGTAATAAAGTTCAGTATTCTGCTGTGTGCGCTATGAAGCGGCATGTTTTAAGTGTCCATTAACAAGAGAGCATTTTGGGCAGCCTGAGGCCTTACTGATAGCAGAAGGTTTTTGTTAAGTTCAGAAGAACTACAAGACATTGTTTTGGAGATGATTATTGGTCTGACGAAGAAAACAATCTACTTTACTTTGAGGCTTTGGAAAATCTGAGACAGGAGTGTGAACACGGCGGTGCAGAGGCCACATCAATTTTGCGTGCGCGATACACCAAGCACGCCGCAGATTGCTTCATAAATAATTCAGTCAGCAGACCCACCTGAAACGCGCTGGAAGAATTCCCTTGCAAAGAGTCAAGCGAATTAAAAAAAGAAAACCCTCAAACAAATCAAAATGTCAAATTAGCACCTGCAGAACTCAAACCGTACAAAATCCCTTTAGAACCACGGAGGGTCATAAATGAAAAAAAATCTATCAGGGGCTGAACCGGGGCACAAGAACTTGGTCTAGTGAACGGCGTCCACTACACCAGGGGTTGGAACTAGATGATCTTGAAGGTCCCTTCCAACCTAAACCATTCTATGATCCTACGAAGAGCGACGAAGGTGGCAATTCGCCCCGATGACAGACATTAGGAGTCCTACAGGCGTCGATACAGCTGCACCGAAGAGGAGACTACTTACCACTTTTGAACTGTTTCGTCCTCTCAAAGTTTAAACCTAACAGAGGAAGGTCTTCTCCACGTTTCAGAACACATACCCGTTACCTTTGATCAACTATATTTCAAACTGGTTTTTAACTAACCTGTTTGCAATGCCCGGTGTAGACAGGATCAACTGTAACCCCGGGTAGCCATGAGGATCCCTACTGTGGGCAAACCCCTGCAAAGGGAAGGCAGACCGATGGAAGCGAAGCGTTTTGCCTGCAGCACCAGTGCCAACACGCCACGAGGTTCGCAGTGCCTCCTTCTACACGATGAAAAGAGAAGAGAAGGGTCTTCCCAAAGAGCCGCATAAGGCCACAGTCAGAGCTGGACAAGCCTCTGGCCCATTTTGCGGTGACAAAGCATATTGTAACTTGGAGAAGATTCACAAACCCCCCACACTACCACCATTTTTGGGATGTAAAGCTCCATAGACATTTCAAACGTGTGCTTTGGAAGTCATGAGCCCAGAGGAGGCCATGAAGATGCTCTGAGGGCTGGAGCCCCTCTGCTGGGAGGACAGGCTGGGAGAGTTGGGGGGGTTCAGCCTGGAGAAGAGAAGGCGAAAAAGGGGAGACCTCAGAGCCCCTTCCAGTGCCTAAAGGGGCTCCAGCAGAGCTGGGGAGGGACTCTGGATAGGGGAGAGGAGTGACAGGACGAGGAGCGATGGTTTTAAACCAAAAGAGGGAAGATTTAGGTGAGATATTGGGAAGAAATTGTTGGCTGTGCGGGTGGTGAGCCCCTGGGGCAGGTTGCCCCGAGAAGCTGTGGCTGCCCCATCCCTGGAGGTGTTCAAGGCCAGGTTGGACGGGGCTTGGAGCAACCTGGGCTGGTGGGAGGTGGCCCTACCCCCGGGACTGTGACTGGATGGTCTTCAAGGTCCCTTCCAATCTAAACCATGTTGTGATTATTCTTCCTTATGGCTTTTCACAGAAATCCACCAGGAAACACGAGAGGGCAACTGAACTGCTGGGATGGGAAGCAGGCAGGGGGTCCAGTCCAGGGCCTTCTACTTGAGAGGCTTTTTAGCAGAGAGCTCCTTTCCCTCAGCTCTGACCCTCCCTCTCTCGCACACAGCTCTCCCCAGTCCCATAGGAAAGTTCTGCCATTTCCCACCATTATGGCTGAATTTCTGGATCATCCCTTTTCCCCACCGACATCCGCACACACACCTTCCTCACCCCCATCCCCTGCCGCCTCCCCGAATAAGGGCATCTGCAGGTGGGTACTTTAAACACTAACAAAATGGACAATTTTAAACTTGGCAATGAACCCCCATCCAGGTGCAAAGTTCTAGAGAGGTTAAAAGTGATGCCCAGCTTCGCATACAGACAGGATGATGTTGTCATATTTAAAACTAAATGTCTTTTACCCATCTAAACAGGCTCTTGGTATTGGAGGGGAGAAGGCTGCAGGTACCCAGTGACAGCTAAAACCTCCCCTTCCCGTCCAGATGAACCGAGCTGCCCACCAGACCCTCCGTTTCTGATGAACTGGGACACTGGTCTGGGCATAAGCTGGTTTTGCTTACCTCAATAATCAAAATTTCTACTTATTTAAAACTTTATTTCTTCCAGCAGATATTAAAGTCAGCCCATATGCTACTTTCCCCCTGGTATACCAGTCCATAAACCGAAGTGGTCCCAAAGCATGTTAACTAACCCATTAAGAAAAAAACTAAGCCCGTTATCCTCGTCTAGACAGACACCTAGGGGTAATATTTTAAGTCCCTGAAAAGGAATTAGACATATTACATGCATCAACAACAGCAATGAAAGACCAGCCTTCCTGAAAAGGATTTCCCACAGGACGCGCGTTGGCACCTCATGGAACCCATTTTAAAAACTTCCATTTGGAAACAGTCTAGGAAGAGAGACTCGAGAAGCAGGATAGACATTTTCGAAAGCATGTTTGGCATTTAG
>NW_009647733.1:12020-13178 GCF_000708025.1 Charadrius vociferus | reverse complement strand
TACCCTTTCAAATGCACTATTTTAGCTTCACAGAGGAGAAGGGTTTCCGAGGTCTGCCTGTAGCCACAGGACGAGTTGTGGGTTTGGTTGGCCGCATTAGGAGGGTCCAGCAAAGGGCTACGGAGATGATGAGGGGACTGGAGCATCCTTCTGATGAGGAAAGGTTGAGGGACTTGGGACTTTTTGGTCTGGAGAAGAGAAGACTGAGGGGGGATCTTATCAATGCTTATAAATACCCAAAGGGAGGGTGCCGGGGGGATGGGAACGGTCTTTTTCCAGTGATGCCCAGTGACAGGACAAGAGGGAACGGCACAAACATGACCACAGGCAGTTCCATCTCCACCTGAGGAGGACCTTCTCTGCTGTGAGGGTGGCAGAGCAGTGGCACAGGCTGCCCAGAGAGGTGGGGGAGTCTCCCCCTCTGGAGCCATCCCAAACCCGCCTGGACACCGTCCTGTGCCACTGCTGGAGGTGCCCCTGATCTGGTGGGGGGTGGCACTGGGGGAGCTCCAGAGGGCCCTTCCAGCCCCCACCAGTCTGGGATCAGCCTGATGCCACAGAAAGAGCCACAGTCAGACTCTTAATCGTCTTTAGCACTGTTACTCACAGCGACGCTTCCACAAGCACACATTACTACAAATATCCCACACCCCAGTGGGAAGTACACCCCACTGCCCTAACGCGCCTCGGGATCCAGGTAGGAACAGTGTGGGGGTTTTGTGTTCATGAAGCTTTTACCGACCTGGTCCAGCTGAAGTCTTGACAAGTAGCTGAGGTCTGGAAGCAGTCTCAAGCCAAGATTTGTAAATCTGAGTCACTCCTCTTCTGGTTTGTGAAAAATCACGAGCAACTGGCTCCTCATCCCCTCCGAGGACATTGCCGGGTCTCTAACCCTCCCACGTCTGTGTCCCGACATCCACGTCCCGACACCGGGACCCTTACAGCTCCCACCAACTGGAAAGCATTTATTTTTTTTCTCTGGATCACCTCAAATCCCCATTAAAAACCACTTTTCCTTAAACCTCAGCCTTTAAGATGGAAGAAACTCCCAGGTCATTAACTCTGCTGAACGTTGGGGGATAGAGTTGGTATGAAAAAATGCTCTAAAAATAAGGCTCTATTGTTGTACTTGCATGTGACTATTGTTATTGCAGGAAT
>NW_009647733.1:0-12010 GCF_000708025.1 Charadrius vociferus | reverse complement strand
ACGCTCTTGCATCTGCGCCTCGCAAGACAAGCTGAAATACTTCAGATCCCGATGAACGCTTGGGCGGACGCAAAAATTGCTCTGCTTGGAGTTTGCCAAGCACAGCTCCACGGCACAGCTCCCCTCTCCAGCACGAACGCGCTTACCAGCCTACCAGTACAAGCGCACTTATGGTTTATTCCCATAAATCATAAGGATAAACTTTACATTAATACGACCGCAAAATTAAAGCTAGAGGTTGCACCAACTATGAAACAAAAACCAAAAGAGCTGCAGAGCAACCTCCTAAAAATAGGCTTGAAGTAGAACAGAAAACAAAAGCAAACTGCACGCTCTGCTGACAGAAGTCTCTCCCTGCTCAGATTTACTCGCCTGGGAAGACCCGAGTGAAGTGAAGAATGAGCTGCAAAATGAGTTAGAAGAAAGAAAACTGCTGGAGATAGGGACATCAAGAGAAAGGACCTCCCGAGGGGACTGACTGTAAGTTAAGATTGTCAGCGAGAGGTGAGGTGCAGAAACAAAAGGGCCGTTAGTTTCGCCCCCGCAGAAGATCAGACGCCTGCAGGTACGATCAAGCCCCCCCTCGCTCCAGATTCTGTCTGTGCCTGAGTTTATCCACAGTTATTTTTCCGATTCCACCAAAAGGCTTCAGTCTCCCATCGCCCTCTCTTACCCCTCAGATTTGCAGCCTCCAAAGGAACAAACAATTGTGAGTGCTGCACCGCCAAAAGGGACGACTTAGGGAATTTCAGCATCAGTTTTAGATGTCTGCCAAGAGTTAACGGCAATTTTGGGAGGACAAGTGGTGAGGAAAAGCAGACAAATCACACAGGGTAACTGCGTCAGTGCCTCGGTGTCAGGATCGGTGCCGACACCGCGGCGACCACAGCACTCAGCACCCCAAAAAAGGCTCTTACCGGGGGCTCTAGGACGAGGGAGTTCATCCGAGACAGGCGATGCCACCTGCAAGGCAAAGAGAGGGCTCAGTGCGACTGCCCCGTCCCGTATCACTGCAGGACACGCACCGCCACGGAGATCATAACCGTTTTACTCTCCGAAACGCAAAAGCACCCTTCACAGTCAGATGTAAAACCCATCACAGACACTCGCCTCAGGCACGCGAGGAACAAGTCCAAGCAAAGGTGCAGCTCAAGGTGAGATGTCTTTCTACCAACAGGCAACACAAAAAACCTGTTTGCAAATGTCCCGGGCTATTAAATGGGGCAAAGAGTTTTCAAGAAGGGTGGAGGATCCATGGAAAGCTGCGGCTTTTGTAGGAAAATTACAGTACTTCGCTGACAGCAGGAGCAAAGGCAGAACTGGATGAGAAACAGCGTTCTTGTAATAACCCTCATGTTTACCAAAGAAAAAAAAAAGAAAAAAAGAGAAAGAAGTCTTCGTCACCTGGCATTATTGCGAGGTACAACCTGGGTACTACTACACCCGCGGCAAGCAAAGCTTGTTTTCTCCTTGATCAAGCCCCGGCGCCCCTCGCTACTCTTCCACTTTTGGCATGCCAGTTTAATGCAAAAGGTAAAACCGGAGCTAGGAGTTAACTTTTTACGAGACTGAGCTACATGGGATTAATTCTCAGAGACTAATGAGTCGCGAGGCCATCCCAGATCAATTTGGGTAACTTTGTTGAGACCTGGGAGCCATGCCAAGAGCATTAACAACCAGAGCCGCGATACAAACAAGCCTATTCAAACACAAATAGCGCTCAAGACACCAGACCAAGCCCCAAGGACAGGCAGTACACTGCCACTGGGAAGAAGAGATAAAACCACAATAAACTAGATTATTATAGATGGCTGCACAGAATCTGCGCCGTAGCATACATCTTCCTACAGGAGAATATACAAGATCGCAGGCAGAGCGGAGACAGAAGCTGTAATTGCCACTGGGAGCTGGAACTGGAAGGGAGGTTGGTTGCAATCACAAACCAAATTGCTTTTTGGTTAAGTACGAGGGAAAGAAAGGCAGACTAAGACGGCCATTTCTGCTCCGCGAGCCAAAAGAGAAGGAAGTACAAGGCACTGCCCCAAGCTCTCAAAAATAGTACGAGATTTCCCACTAAAATGCAAGGAAGGAAACATGTTGCTTTGAGACCGTTCCAGGAAAGGCTCTTTATTATTTTTCTAAGTGCAGTCATTAACAGCTCTCTGCCTCCAGCTTCCTGACCATCAGAACGAATATTCAGCACACGGCGCTCTGAACAGGTCGGGGATAGGGGGAGTCACAGAGGCAGCTGCACCCAGAAGACGCGCACCGAGGGGAAACCAGTCCTCCCGCAGCACTTGGCTGGGGTTTAGCGCCGGCATTCCCCACGCTAGCCAGGATTAACGTACAACACGGCGGTGACGGTTTGGAGCGCCGTGATCCGTCGTAAAAGGGGGGTAAAAACAAATTCTTAAAAAGTTCTTAAAAAAAAAAAAAAACAACCCAAGAAAACGAGTCACTTTAACATTTAGGCATCCTTTGTCGCTACAAGGCAGAGGGCTGGGTGCCCAACCTACTTTTTGGTGCTCTGTAAAGTCAATTTGGCACTTAATTGCCACTGATGAGTGACTGCTGACTCTCCAACTAAATTAGGTGCCTGCAGGAACTCGGGAACGGAGCTTGTTCTGCACCTTTGGGTGCCCAGATCTCTGTTTGACTATTTCTCGCCAGCTATTATACACCCAAAGACATTGCGAAAGATCTGAAGTTTCACAGGGAGAGGCCACACCACTGAGCTTAGTGAAAATGCGCAGGCTGCTGTTAGTCCTAAGCTTTGACTTTAAAGTGATTTCGGGGTGCGAGGGAAGGAGTGCGAATGTTTGTTTTGTAACCAAAAAGCTGCAAGAGAGCTTAAAATTGTCATCTGGGAAAGAAGGCCAAAAGCCGGCGCTATAAAATCTGCTTTAGAGGCATAACACCCTTATGCTTTATAAGCTTGATAAAGCAAACCCAACTGTATAAACTGGAATATTGGCAAGGAACTCGCTTGAAGTAAATCTCCAACAGACATACAGTATTTAACAAGTCATTACGAGTTAACCTACAGCGCAGGGTGAAAAGCAAAGTCCAGCCACTTACCATCTGACTGTACCTTTCTGGGTGTTCAGCACAGCTCTCAACCTTGTAGAGGACCCCCTATCCACATCAGCATCCCCAAATAGTTGGGACGCTATTGCCTGGAGCACATCAAAGATGGACTACACCCTCACTTCTCGCTTGCAAGTGCCTTAAAACACCCTCGGAGCTTCACCACCCCTGCGAGCTGCAGTCGCTGCTGTCAGAAGAACAACCTTTCCTACCAGGCATGACATCTGGCCCTAAAGTGACTTAAAAAGCAGCTCTCCTCGGCTCACAGAGGAGTAAATTAACAGCCCGGCTGCAAAGAGTATTTCCACCCGCTTTTGGGAAAAGGGTGAAACCTCACATGAAGCCACAGCCACGAAGGAGAGTCGCTCTCCTCCTCCCAGTGCGTGAGCGATGGGATAGGGCGGCATTGTCAGCATCCCGTCAAACGTAAAACAAACTCCAGCTAAAGTAATAACACGGGCCCCAAACCAGCGCATCAGCCATGAGAGACTCCACCAAGACCAGAAAAGCTTTTCCGCTGCAGTTTGAGCACAAACCCCCTCGGCTGAGAGCTCCGGACAGCTTCCACCAGTCCTCCCAACTACGCAACTCACGCTGTTTATAGCCCTCTTACAAACAGTAACTGGAGTTTACCGTTACCATAACAAAAAAGTGTAATTTGTTAACGCTGCCTCCACATTAGGGGCTGGCAGGATAAAAACCATTATAGAAGCTCCATTGTCCAAGAGCCTCCTCGCGCTGGCCAGCTTCCAGATCAGATCTGGCCTGGCCTCCGACTTCGGTGCAAGGTGTTGGAGAAAGGCTCGTGTCATCTCGGCGTGGCTGAGCCCCGGTCGAGCCATGGGGCTGCCCGTACATGACGGGCAGCACAAAGAGAAGGATGCTGCGTTTTTGTAAGCTACGCAGAACACCGCGGTGAAAAAAGCAAGCGAGCCCAACTGCAAGAAGCTCAAGCGATCAGGAACAAGTCTTCAGGTTGTTCTTCTGCTCTCTAACATCGGGCTGAGGGACACCGCTGTGCAGATGCCTTGCGAGCGCTTCCCGGGTTCGGTGTTTTCAAGGTGCGAGGAGGTCAGATTTCATTGCAGTAACAGCACGCGTCCTCCCGCTCCTCCTTTCACGGTTAGATTCCCAAGAGAGAAGTAGCTGCTGCTTTTCAAATACCTACTTTAACTGATCCTTGCCAAACATCACCAAAGCAGCCGTAGCTTGGCAAAACACGCTGTAACGCAGGCAAGGTTTCTCTAGTTAGGTGCCAAGTGTCAGATTTCTAATATGAAAAGGCATCTGTCCAAAGGGTTTCGAAGCCTTTGATGAACGTAAGAGAAAATCCAACATAAACCAGCAAGTCAGCAACTTCCCCAGGCAAGAAGATGGAGAAAGACCATCTCTAAATCGTCATCCAATTACTCATACGCCGATGCTGTGCTTCCCCTCCTAGTTTCCGAAAGAACGATGGATTCTACAGGATCGCAGAATGGTTTGGGTTGGGAGAGACCTTAAGGATCACCAAGTTCTAACCTCCCTGCCCTGAGCAGAGACACCTTTCACTAGACCTGGTTGCTCCAAGCCCCGTCCAAGCTGGCCCTGGATGTCTCTAAGGTTTTTACACTAAGACACAAGGGAGAGAGCAAACCGCAAGAGGCCGACAGCGGAGAGAGCAGGACTCACTGGCAGCACCTATACAGGGTATTTGATGGGAGCACCTAGCCAGCTCTCATCAAATACAGCATCCCACCTCAGCACCCCGACAAGCGGCAAGGCCCCAGGCACGGTTCCTCATCAACTGGTTCCTCCAGTACCTCCTATAAAGCGGGAGAAACTACACGGAAGTCCCTGAGACTCTCCACCGAGGTCAGACAAGCCTCCACTTCCAATTCCCACCGCTGCTGCCACCTCCGAGACCAGAGCAGACCCCAGGTCTTTGGCTTAGACCCAGAGGTACATCTGTCACCCAGAGCAAGGTAACAACCCAAGCGTGAGCCGAGTGACCACAAGCGAGAGCACACCTGTAGCCAAAGCAAAAAGGCACAAACCTTCCTCGAAATCTCAAGCAAAAAGCTTTTCTTCCCTCCTTCACACCGGAATCAAGGGAACCCTCGCAGCCTGCAGAAAAAGACGCTCTAAGCAGAGATGACCAGGTAGGAAACGCTTCTGGCGTTGCTCTGAATTTGTAGCACACCGAGAGAACAGACACGCTGCAAGGCAAGCTCCAAGACGCACGCAGGCAGCCTCCGGATCTCGGCACTACAGCTCTCGGGTCGCCTCGCACGTCTTCATTAGCAGCGATACATCTTCAGCAATATCCTTCTTCGCAGCAGGGACAACATATTGCAAGAGATCTACTACAGGAGAGAGAAATAATTCAGGTTTAAGAAAGGGAGGGAAAACCTAAGAGACCCACTGTTTCTTACTGAGCAGAGATAATTATAAGAAAGCCATGACAAGCCTGAGAGAACGCATTATTTTACCTAGGAAATGCCTAAGTGACCTAGAAACCGGAGTCCCATTTCCTGAAATTATTTAGCCACTTAAGAGCCCTTGTTTCAATGAAAGTGAGGAAAAAAAAAAAAAAAGCTGCCGAAAACAGGACGCAAGAGCCCAAGTCAAACTTGAACGTATTCTCCCTACAATTGTGTGCAAATAGTTTTAAAGGAAGATCAAAGTCAAGGCTGCACGGAGTTAAGAGCAGGAGAGCCTCTTATGTCAGCAACTACCTATGGATAAAACTCGTGCCAATGAATTAAAATCACTGAAATAGCCCCAGCGGGACGGGGGACAGAAAGGCACCACGCTCTCGCGTGTACACGTGGCCATAAAGTAAAAATATTTTGTCCCACCTGTTATTATTTACATCACATGTGGGCATTTTTATTTATTTAGCATTCAAAGGCACACACATTTTATGGCATCATTATTTGATATGCGAGACCCAAAATCAGAGGGGAGCAAGAAATATTCCAAATATAAGCAATGTCTAGAAATCAAGTACATTATTGCGAGTTGTTTAACTAGAAGCGCATTCTGCCTTCGGAATGATTGCGTTTTAGCAGTGAACAAAGCAATGATTTCCTATATATAGTTTACATAATTCAAAACGTGAAATCTTACACAGATGAAGGATACAACATCCTAAACGTGGATCACACCGACGGGCGCTCTATAGGCATTAAAAATAGAGAGCTTTCCAAAAAAAAAAACCAAAGGAAAAGAAAGCAACGTGGGGTGGAAAGATGAAAAACATCCTCGTGAAGAACAGCGAGCATCCCTCGGGAAGATTCTCCCCACCTCCACCAGAAAACGCACTCGCTCATTAAAATGCTGCCAACCCACCCAGGATTGTGTCAAAAAAAAAAAAAAACAAAAAACAAAACCATTTATTTCGTCATGTTCGCTTTGCACATGGCTCGGCCCGAGCCAGGATCTGGACGATGAGCAATGTTCGCTCTTATATAAACTCACCAGGTTTGTAACAGTCCACTCCGCCATATAAAGACTTCTAATGCGATTAAGGTTGTAGATAAACTTCCTCAGCCCCGTTTTTGTACAGTAAATCTACCCCGCGCCGCGGGATGCTCAGCTGAAGTCTCCGCTTTCACATTTTTGGGACCCAGCGATTAATTCCAGGAGAGCTGGCACCCAACTGCTGTCACCCCTGGTGACAATCTGCCTTTGGATCTCATCTCCTCCTGCTCCTCGTCCGGCTCAATTTTATCAACACTCACCAAAAAAAAAAAAACAAACCTAAAAAAAGGGAATATTCCTACTGCTGGAAGAGCAGAACGGCCCCTGAGCGGCTGCCAAGTCTACCTTCAGATCCCGCTGCACTGAGAACAGCATGAAGTAGACGAAAATAGACAAAAACTTTACATTTCACTGCAAGAAAATTAACTGGCAAAGCTTTCCCTGCCCACACGCAACCTACTTCAACTTCACTTCACTTTTGAAACTTGTAAGGTTTTCCAGCATCTTCAGCCCCGGACACGACCAGCTGTACCTCTAGCAACAAGTCTATTTTAAACACCGGCTATTTTAAATAATTGCGAGCATCGACTGCTTAGCGATTCGGAGATTTGCTCCCTTCATCTCAGCAGACTCAGCACCGACGAGAGCTTTTGGCAGAAAACCCAGAAAGCCATGTTCTGCTCCAAGTCTGGTTTACACACTTTGGAAACAGTTAAAGGGTACAAGGCAGCTCGGTACGGTTAGTTACACAGGTATAAATACCCTCATTTGGGTATTGCTTATTCCCCAGCGCTGCCAAGTCCACATTTAGCCAAGTCCTTAATACACTGAAGCTTGTGAAAAGACTGCTTTTTTTATTATTATTATTTTAAATAGTAACAATGGTATTCAGAACGAAGTCTCTGCCAGCTGGGGCTGAAAACATTCTCCATAAGCACGCAAAAAAAAAAAAAAAAAAGAAGAGAGAAAGCTGGGCAAGAGCTGTGCTAACAGCAGCCCTGCAACCACGGCAGCGCGTCCCCAAAAGGCAGAGAAGCGGTGAACTTTGCGGCTTTACTCTCTTTTAAACTCCAGGCCCAACTCGCATTTCATACTAAAGGAGTTCAAAAATCTTTCTTCTTTTTTTTTTTTTTTTTTTTTAAAAAAAAAAAAACGGGAGAAGGGGAGGAAAATGTCTTCGCACAGCTTCTCTTTGAGGGTTTTTTCGGTAGCCGTGCCTCACAAAGAGAGCTCAGAGCTCCGCAGAACGTGCCCAGAGAAATACCCCCAGTGGGCAGCACGTCCCGGAGCTGGCACAGAACTTTATTTATTCATGAACCAGCTTGCAACGGCTGGCACCGCGTCTCCACCGCCGCTTTATTCCCTCCTGCAAGGGTGGGACAGCAGAGCGGCATTCCAGACCACTGCGGGCTCTCCGCGGGCTGGCTCGCTCCTGCGACGGAGAGCGGTGGTGCCGTTTGCAATCCCCCCCCATGAGCCAAACACGGCGCTTTCGTCGGGAAACTTCCAATAAACTTTGAATAAACAGCTGCTGTCGCCCGGGAACTCCACTCTGCGCTTGTCCCCAGGCGGGACGGCAGCAAAAAGGGGACATGGAGGTAGGAAAATTCACCCCGGACCAGCTTGGCCTCTCGCTGCCACCCCAGCAAAGCGTACAAAGAGCTCAGAGGAAAAGAGCTGCAAGCCAAAAAAAAAAAAATCCCGCTCCGCTAAATAATTAGCCTGCATTAAAATGAGGTTTCGCCTCGGTGAAACCACACTGTGTTGGGAGTTGGTTAAGGCACTGAATTTATCGTGTTTCAAAAAACAAATGTCAAACTTTGACATGCATTAAAATACGGCGTGTGCTATATAAAGGCTACTGTACGGCTGACTCCTGCGTCAGCACGTGCCCCACCAGGTGTATCGGGGAGGTGGAGACAAAAAAAAAGGCGAGAAGCTCTTGGAAGATTATGAAATTGGACTTCAGAGAAGCAATTAAGCCAAACTCCCACGAGCCAAGACTAATTGCAGCAAAACACACCGTAAATACCAGCTCTAAAGAGGGAGAACAAACCCGAGCGCGTGAATATCAACCAGCAGCTTGGAGAGGAACCTCTGTGGATACCAACACCTCCAAGGGCTGTAAATCAGGAGATCCTGGTGTCCTCCAACGTGTGTCCTCTCCACGGCCCGGTCTTGCAGCTTCCCCGCCTGCACGAGCAGCGCTCGGAGGACGGCTGGGGCCACAAACAGAGCTCGGCCAGCCCCAAACTCCTGCTGCCGCCCCGTCTGCCGGCGGAGCAAGGCTGGGCGCGGGCTAAGCCTTAACTTTTTGGATGTGGGCAAAGCGGAGAAGGAGCAGAATTAAGAGATTCGCCGAGGACTTCAAGTGACACGACGTAGGAATTCATCAGCCAGCCAAAACGACGTGACAAATATTGTGATGCGAAGGCCGATGAAAGCCTCAGTTTTATATTCAAAAGGAAGCGAGGCTATAAATGCGCTCTTGGTTTAGTCTCTACAAGCAGCTTCCTACACACCTCTACGCCAAACAGAAACCATTTCTAGCTCCCCAGGGAAACCCAGTTCGTTTCCTTACACCTCCGTGCAGCCTACACTACTCAGCGTTCACACACTGCATTACAAGTTCCTTGAAACCAAAACTGAGAAACTAGATTACTCTAAAAAGGGGGGGGGAAAAAATAATTAATGAAGTTACAGGAAGCAACAGGTCCCCAGTCCTGAAGGTCTATTACGAAAAAAAAGTGTTTTCTCCCAGCATTTCCTCTCAAAACGCATCGGAGTTGGGTGGTAAATGACTGGGGAAGGGCGGTTTTAGAAATCTGGCCCCAATTCTTGGTGCTAGCAACCTGAAAATATTTTTTTAAAAAAAAAAAAGCCCCCAAGAAAGTCAGAAGGATAAACAAACCCAAACAGAATGCGAAAAAGCATCACATGTGATGCAGCAGAAAACGAGTCCAAAACAAAATCCAACCCAGAGATCCTCTACTAACACATGCTGCAAAGAAACAACACATGCACCACGAGGCCTGCCAGCAGCCCAGCGTATTTTACTAAGCCATTTTTAAAATGTTTCCACCGCAAAGAGGCAGCGACCGGCTCTGAGCGAGGATGCGTCCTCGCTGCCCTGATCTCCACTGCACACCCTCCAAGAGCTCTGATTCCTCTCGTACTCATCACGTGAAAGTGCTGCACCTCGCAAGCGGGCTCCCGCATCTTCAAGGAGGATGGAAGGAGGATTCGATTTCTTTCCCCCCACCCCCCGACCATCCTCTCGCACCCATCCACTCGCACTTCCTCTCTCCAACTTCCCCATCTTTCAAAACGGGGGAGGGAAATTTCCCACCTGCCCCACGCCACATCCACAAACCCCCTTTTAGTCACCCCGAAAACGTCCTCCACAGTCAGCGTCTCCTCCAGCGGGGCTCCGAGGGGTTTCAGAAGAGATGGGAATAAAGACATTAATGAGAAGGTTTATTTATTTCTTTTTAAGCCACATCCTTTTATTTTTGCCATCTTCCTCCACGGCATATCTATGCAGTCACCATCACAGTCGTGCCACACGGATCATACAGCGCCTTCAGGTTAACTCAGACTAGCAACAGGCCCGTCAACCGGCTTAAAAAACAATAATAACACTTGCAACGTACCAAGGTGGGCTGAACGTCTAACAGCCGGACTCAGCAAGGCTCAACAGCAAGTTCATTTTCACCTGACATCTTCATAAATCACACAGAGGGGGGGAAAAAAAAAGAAAAAAAAAAAAAATCAGAGCACTAAATACATACGGTGGGAAATGCTGGAGAAGACTGGAAAATAAGGAGCCTTGAGAAAACAGAAATCCGAGCAAGAATAAGTAGAAATGAATGTTAGAAATACCTTTCCACAGGGAAAAGTTAAGTTAGAGCAAAAGACAAACTGCAAGTGGGAGGCTGAACGTATTCACAAAGTTTGCGTAAAGCTTTTTCCTTCTTATAATCCGAGGAGACAGAGAGCAAGGAGGGAAAGTCCCGATCTCCAGCACTCCGATGCAAACCACATCCAACTCCACGCTGTTCAGTATCAGAAGGATATTGGCAAATTGGAAGGCATTCAGGAAAATATAGTTAAGCAGCTGGAAGGATTGATTTACAAGGAAAGATTAAAATAACTAGACCCCTAGTTTGGCTAAGCGGTGAGTAAGGTGGACCTGCTAACGTCTTACAGTTCGTTGACAAGCAAGTGCCAAAAGGGAGAAGCAGCATTTAACATACTACAATTCGGTGTAACCAAAAGATTGGCACGCAATTAAGGAAATTCATGGCTGCGTTAAAGGTCCTCAAAGCAGTGAGGTCTATCGGATACTAAAATAGTCCCCCCAGTTCCCAACCAACTTCTAGGATGAGAAATAAAACACTCTTCCGAGGGCAGACCATCCTGGCCACAGGTAATCATTACAAACCTGGCGGGTTGATTGCTGAGTAGCTGCTTCCACCAGCTGAACCCACTCCTTTTTTGTTTGTTTGTTTTTAACACTAAGAGCAAACAAGCACTCCAGCACTCTCCAGCCCGCAAAGTGATTACAGTTGGCAAGAGTCATTACCCCACTCATGTCACAGGAGGTGAATATGAGCTCTCGCTTTAAGGAAGCGAGGAACGAGGACGTTAACCCTACTCATTTTCCAAACGGGAATCTGGTTGTTGAATCCACCTCCCACAAATTTCTCCTCCACATTCAAACAGTGAAGTTATTCTTAGTCTCCGCTGAGAAAACCCCAATCCAAAAAAAAAAAAAAAAACCCCACCCAAGAAAAACCCCCTGTCCAACAAAGCCAGTGGTTCAGAACTGCTGCTGAATTCCTCTCCAGAAATGACTGCATTTTAGTGACAACTATTTTTAAAGTGGTTTGCAAAGAACTAGACAACCCCTTCAGATGTGCCCTTCAACACCATGGGCAGAATAAAGTCCCTGCCCAAAAAGCACTGTAGGGGGGCAAAATAAATTGGGAAGTCTGCTGAAGTGTTAGTGACGCTTTTACGTTGTACTCCTGAACTTTAAATTGAAATGTTGTCTTCAGAGGGACCTGAGCAGGGAAAGATAACTTCATACAGAAAGATACCGATGGGACTCGGTGAAGAGGAGGCGACAAAGAAAGAGGCAGAAAGAGCAAAACGGAGAAAGCTGAACAGAACAAGGAGTTTTTGTTGTCACGCACATTTCCCCTCACACCTGAACCAGCCGATCTCTTTTCTTTAGTAAGGCTGAGGGACTCCGTACCAACGCTTCTGGCAGTAGGAACAAACCAGCTTTGAGACGTGACCCGGGTTGTGCTCGCAAAGTCAGAGCTACTGAGGCAACAGATTTCACAGTGGCAGAGGAGCAAGTGCACCGTGAAACCTCATCGCTTCAACAAGTTCTCAGAAGCTCGAGCTCTCCAAGTCCCCCAGCGAGAATTAAGCACTGTTTCAGACTTCG
>NW_009647732.1:2760-11852 GCF_000708025.1 Charadrius vociferus | reverse complement strand
TCAGCAACAGTTCTTTCCACCCTCCACGTAACTGAGCCGTTCACAAAGCACAATTTGACCTTCGACATTCTTTGAAGCTTACACTGTCGTCAACAAGTTCTCAGTGCTTGGGATGCTCACAGGGTGACCACTGATCTCTAAAAATTCTCCCACAACAAATACTTAAAGGGAGGATGCAAGGGGGATGGGATCAATCTTTTTTTCAGTGGTGCCCAGTGATAGGACAAGATGTAACAGGCACAAAATTGAACATAGGAAGTTCCATCTTAACACGTGGAGGAACTTCTTTACTTTGAGGGTGGCAGAGCACTGGAACAGACTGCCCAGAGAGGTTGTGGAGTCTCCCACTCTGGAGACATTCAAAACCCACCTGGACGCCATCCTGTGCAACCTGCTGTAGGTGACCCTGCTCTGGCAGGGAGGTTGGACTAGATGATCTCCAGAGGTCTCTTCCAACCCTGACCATTCTGTGATTCTGTGTGAAAACAGTCCCAGATCATTCCTTCCCTGAGGCAACAGGAACATTTCAGTGTTTCCTTAACCACTGCCACCTTTCAACCCTTTCCAGGAAGCAAGCCTTGTTCTCAGGATGGCCCTGGCTGCATTGTCATTTAAGCTGAGATGAAGCAAAATGATGAAACCCTCATGTTTAATGTATTCAGCTGTAATAGGCTTGCCAGCTGCAAAGTATCGATATTATTGTATGGTGCTGTTTAATCTCTCTTTTCTATCTACTGTTGATCCCAGTTAAATTCTTTTTTATATAAAACTTTTGGGCCTGCTTTAGCAAAGAATTGAGTACAGGATTAGTATCACCTGCAGGTTACCTTGTTTAAATTAACAAGACTGTTTGCATGAGTTATATAAAAACATATGTAAGCTGCTACAATTTTTTTGATTAAAAAGATAGTACAGTGCTATGTGGGTGGCAGGCATTAAAGAAAAGGCAGACAGCCAAATTAAGCAATTCAGGTAGCGCATCAGATCTGCACTGAATGTCAAAAGTTCTGGAAAAAACTTTTTGGAGGCATACTTATCCCAGGCCTATATAGGGATCCTTTTAAAATCAGAGTCCTTCTGAAGTCATGACACTTGGGTAAGGTTTGGAAATCATCCAAAGGATTTTGGTTCTGTGCTCAGCTGATTCACTTTCTAAAAGAATAGAGCTTTTTTGGAAGGACTGTGACCACTTCCGGAATGTGGTAAATTAAATCCTTTGTTATCCATAGACAGACATCACAGTGATGTAGGGCATCCTGACCTAAGAAGTTAGCTTATGTTAGTATTGTCAATGTTAGCCTTAGTTAACTAATAATGAACAGAACAATGTATTGTTTGAAGTCCCTCTAGCCTTAATTAACTAGTAATGAGCAGAACACTGTGTTGTTTGAAGTTCCTATTCTCTGGACTTTAACATCTGGGATTGATTGTATGTAGGATGAATTATATGACAACCTGGCAAGAGGAAAATCCAGTTGGCCAACTTGGCAACAGAACTTACTTTTAAGGTATCCTGAAGTGAACTGCCTTCATTATAATACTAAAAAACACACCCACATGTCAAGAAGACCCTTGCCCAGGTGAAGACCCTTCCCCCGTGCATGTGTGATGATTAAAAGAATGACATAGCAGATATTATAATTATATGTAAATTACTAACCAATCATTGTAATTGGGAGTGTACTACCTTGTAACTTTTGTGTATAAATGTAGCAAGACGACCGGCATGGGGTGTGCTTGATTTGTGGAAAATCCACTGAGAACCCAGGCCTGAATAAATACAATATCTCTCCTGAGCATGTGAGATTGGTTAATTGCACGCCAGGCACGAATCTGCTGTTCGGACAACAGTTTTCTGGCACCCCAGATGGGACAGCTATAATGCCTTGCCCGGTTTGACTTGCTGACTCTCAGTGGGGGGACACTATTCTTCGGACTCCAGCCGGCACCGACCTCTTGATCGGGGACTCCATGAGTACTCTCCCCAACCAGAGTGAGTAAGCGACACAACGGTGCAATGCTCAGTAAAGAGTTATTGTTTGAATATTAGTTTGTGCATGCATTTAATCTGGTTTTTGATCTGTTTTGCTCTGCATAAGTCATGTCAGGAGAAGCTCGCAGCAGTAGCATATTGCATTTTAAGGAGGGTCTGTTGGTAAATCTGATGATAAACTTCAATACGTTTGACAGTGATGACTGGAGTATATGAAGTCCTGGATTCAAATGTTCTTTTTGGGTAAAAAAATGGGAAGTCAGCTGTCTAAAGTAAATCAGTGTTCCCCTCTTGGATGTATTATGAAGTATTGGGGCAAATTTGGAGGAGACCCCTTAACAAAAGATTGGCTGACTGAGTACTGTACCCGTTGGTGGCCATTATACAAATTAGACGATGGGGTAAAATGGCTGGAACAGGGGACACTGAAAAATAATACCATTTTACAGTTGATGTTGTTCTGTTGGAGACAGGTTAAATGGGATGAAGTCCCCTATGTTGATCTACTCTTTACTTTGAGAAATGATTATGAGACTCAGAGAAAATACAAACTTTTAGATACTGATGCAAATGTAACAATGATGTTAGAGGACAGGGATACAGATTCATCCTGCTGTTCTGCTTGTAGTATTGGGAAAAGATGTTTAAGAGTCGGGGAAGAGGATATGCAGATGTTGGTAGCCCCAGGAGGTGAAAGAAATTATGAGAATGGTTATAGAATATAGATAACTTTAGTCCAATTGCAGGAAGGACTAGACCTCAACAAAATTCTGTATTATTAACTCCTTTCCGACAGGCTGTTGGCCCAAGGGGGGAGCCGGTGTTTGTTAAAGTGCCGTTTACTACCTCTGATTTAATTAATTGGAAAGAATCAGCTGGATCATACAGAGAAAATCCAGAAAAAATGTATTGTTCTTTTAGAATGATCACTGAAAATCACAATCTGGATTGGCAGGACATCCAGATCCTTTTAAATAACCTATTCACTCCAGAAGAGAAAAGAATGGTACTGGAAAAAGCAAAACTGGAAAATGAAAGGATAAATGCAAGAGATGGTCCAGGTGATTATATGCCAACCCAAGAGCCTGATTGGAACCCTAATACGAATGATGGCAAATTAATGATTAAACAATATCAGCAGTTGATACTGTATGGGGTTAAAAACGGGATCTCAAAGCCAAAGAATCTTGCCAAATTAACACAAGTTGTGCAGGGAAAGACAGAGGACCCCTCAGCCTTTTATGAAAGGTTATGTGAGGTGGCCAGACAGTAGACTGATTTAGACCCGGAAGATGAAGAAAATAGAACGGTATTTACCACCTTATTTGTTGGACAATTGGCCCCAGATATCAGAAAGAAATTACAAAAGGTGGATGGAGTTACCAGAATGACAATATCACAGTTGATTGAAATTGCATATAAGGTATTCAATAATAGAGAGGGGGTAGAGAAGAAAGAATTAGAAAAAGAAAAAATAAAAGACAGGAAACAGAAGGCTGCAATTCTAGCAGCTGCTTTTGCTAATGTTCAAATGTCTAATAGAGATAGCAGTTTTTCCAGAGGCAGAGGAGGTGTTAGGAGAGGAGGAAGAGTAGAAAGAGGTAGAAGCTTAGGGTTTAATTCAAACCAGGGGGTAGAGAGAGTGTTAGGGCCAAATCAATGTGCATACTGTAAGGAATTTGGGCATTGGAAAAATGAGTGTCAAAAGAGAATGTATTTTTAAATGGTCAGAAGGGAAAAATGGATATCCCCGGGGAGAGCATGTAAAAGAAAGTAATCCTCCTGAGGCGGATCTGCTTATGATAGGAGATGATTTGGAATGATGGGGACCGGGGCAGAAAGTGAGGAGCTCCCAGCCGAGCCCCTGGTTCCAATAAAGCTGGGAGATGAAACTTTTAATTTTTCAGTAGACACAGGAGCCAAATATTCTGTTATAAATACCTGTAAAGGACCTTTGAGCAAATTCACTATGCCTGTTGTTGGGGTCATGGAAAAGAAGGAAGTTAAACCATTTCTAAAACCTTTAAAATGCAAAATTGGAAATAAAACAGTAATGCATGAATTTTTGTACATACTGGAGTGTTCCATGACTCTCTTAGGATGGGATTTATTAACTAAGTTAGGAGTGCAAATTGCCTTTGAAAACGGGACGATCCAAGTTCATTTTCCTGAAGATAATGCTTGGCAAGCTCAGATTTATTTGTTACAGAGAGACATGGGTGAATTTGAAACTATTCCAGAAGGAATTAAGAACGCAGTCAATCCCTTTGTTTGGGCAACAGAAAAACTAGGGAGAGCAAAAAATGTGGAACTGGTAAAAAATGAACTGAAAGCAGGAGCTTGACCGGTAAGAAGGAAACAATATCCTATCAGTATGGAAGCAAGGAAAGGTTTGGAAACAATAATAAACAATTTCCATAGGTACGGACTTTCGAGAGAATGTCAATCTGAATATAATACTCCCATTCTTCCAGTGAAAAAACCACACAGTCAAGGATACAGATTAGTCCAGGATCTGAGAGCAATAAATCAGCTGGTGGTAGATATCCACCCAGTGGTTCCAGATCCATACACATTGCTAACAACTATCAATGAAACAAATGCATATTTTTCTGTTTTAGACCTAAAGGATGCTTTCTTTTGCATGCCCTTGGATGAAAACAGTCAGAAGATTTTTGCTTTCAAATGGGAAGACCCCTCAACTGGAAGGAAAACTCAGCTTTGCTGGACCGTGCTACCACAGGGGTTTAAAAATAGCCCAACCATCTTTGGAACAATCTTGATGAAGGAGCTGGAACAATGGCCAGACAAAGAAGGTCAGGTAACCCTCCTTCAACATGTTGATGTCATTTTGTTGGGAGCAGTTACTATAGATATATGTGTGTCTGCCATGCAGAATTCCTTAGCTTAACAGCACAGGAATAGAGAGAATATGCAGTGGCAGCTAGAGTGGAGAAATACCTTGAAGTTGGGAGTTCACGACACATACAGCAGACTGTGGTGACAGCAGATGATACGCAAGTCAGGGAAAACTTCTGACAAGCCCTAGTTTCCCAAGTAAGAGTCCATCTATCATTAGTCGTCTTCTGGGTACTGAACAACATACCAAAGGGATTAACAGCTTAATCATAGCTGATTCATATATGGGGAACTGCATTATTATTTTTTAACTATTAGGATCTTCCTGTTAAAGACAGGGGAAACTGATGCATGGAGCGGTGAAGTGACTTGTTCAAATGTTGCCTGTGGCAGAGCAAAAAATAGAAGGTGGGTTGCTCAAGTTGATACAAAATTGGGTTTTCAGGCAGATGCCAAAACGGTTAAATTACAGACTGAATGGAAACAATGTAAGAAGAGATAACTGCAAAGAACTCAGACAGGATGGACTGCAGCTCAAGGCTGGAGCGGGATGCTAGTACAAGTCGGTCTAGGAGGTTAAGCGCACGATCACGAGACTGATACGAAAGGAATCTGCAGGACAGAGCAAAAACCTCACCCAAAGAATAACAAGGCAGCCCCTTCAAGAAGAGAAAAGAAACCACTAGGGACTCTCAGGACCACCACTAAGGAAGAAAGTGCACGTGCAGCTGGGAGGAGTTAATTAAATAATTTTCATATGTATAAATGGCATGAATATGTAAAGCCTACAACACATAAATAGCTTGAAGCTGTGGTATGCGCACTGGATGGAGTGATCCCCCATGCATCCAGCACTGCAATAAAGAGAATGCCTGCTTCTTAATACTACATTGGTGTTAAGGAGTTTATTCCCAATTTCGGTGAAAGTCCTTTGATTAAAAAAAGCTGTGCAAGCCCTATTTTAGCATGCAAGTTGCTGGCAAAGGAAGTGCAGCACTCAAGATCGCTGCATGTGCATGCCACTAAAATAGCTTGTAAATGGTCAGATTGTAACATCCCCCCACATTTTGGATCACAATGGATCCCCAGCAAGGTGTGGTGGGTTGTCTTTGAAAACTGCAAAACAAAAAAGCTCAGGGACTAGAAATAAAGGCTTGAGCAAGAGAAGACCTTAGTGAAAGATCTGTGTTAACCAAAAATTTACAATGGAATTGGATTTTTGTTTGCTTGTTTGTTTTTAATTACAGGTGATTAATGGAAAGGAATTAATTTTTGAATATGGAATACTGATCACAGAAGAACAAAGATATATCAGTTTCAGTCAATGGTTTGCAAATGCTAGGAAAGATGTTCCAGTGAGTAAGGCATCAAGCCACATATGTAGAAGAGAATGGATGAAGCAACTGTCCAAAAATGTGCTCACATACATGCACACATGTAATTCCCATGCATACAAGCAAGCAAGAAAAACAGTGGAGATAATGCATTCAATTACTTCCTCTCCCTTAAACTGCTTGCATGACCTTGGGTAAATGGCGTAAGCATGCAGGCCCTAATCTCTGAACCTCAGCACACTGTCCACAACATGACCTAATCTCTTCTTTCCCACCTTTGGTCAGGTTTGCTTATGAAAAGTCTAAGGTATTTATTTGAGGGGCAAAATTTGACCCTGATGACAATATCAAAATATAAAATATACATCTTTAAAAGTGCAAAATACATCTGTTATGTATAAACCTAGATATTTCACACTATAGAATACATAACTGTAGTTTCCTAGTTGTTCCTGATGTGGATTTCTTTGAGGAGTGCTGCACACTGCAGTGCTAATTTCATTGTGTTCTTCCAGAGCTACTAAATCAAAATTGCACCATATGAGCCCATCCACAGCAAGCCACAGTAAGTTCAGGTATCTGCCACCATCTGGTCCCTGCACACAGAACCTCCTGCAGCCTGCGATCCTATCCCAATCCAGTATCGGGAAGGTTTCGTTATAGTCCCAAGGACGAGATTAAGTCTCTGAAGTCGGTCAAATGTTGTGCAATCTTTTACTTAATTCTCTTAACAAACCGCAAAGGAATGGTGAAAAAGGGAAGCGAAGGGAAGGCAAAGAGGAAAGGAAAAGGGGTAAGGAAGAAAACAAAGAAAGAGGGAAAAGGTTCACTACTACCACCTTAAGTCCAACAGTTTTCTGCTGATTCTGTCTGAAGTCTTCAACCGTTACACATTTTGCACGGTCCGGAGTCTGGGGAGGCCCGCAGCAGGTAGGCGATGAGAAGGCAAGAACAAAAGGGCCGCCAAGAGGCGCATGCTCCTTTTATATAGGGATCTCGCTCATGCACAGATCGACCGAAAGCGCTGCTCTCCTACAAGCCTCTTCCTGCTCTTTTCGCGCCCTTGGTCCCTGCGCAGGCGCATGAGGTCGTCCGCTTCCAAAACTGTGAAGAAGATGGTCCTCCCTGAATATGGCGGCCCAGCAGCAATGTCGAGACAAAATCACATCTGGTATTGGTTCTCCACAGATCCCACCCTCAGAGCAGGCAAAATTATCTCACTGTGTGGCTGTTTTGCAGCTACAGCTTGACACAGCCCAAGGCAGCTCAGGTAGCTGTGGTTATACCTGTGAAAAAGCTGCTTTTCCATAGATTGCCTTAGTGTTGCTTTAAAGTACTGCCCATATTCAAAGCTATGCAGGGAAGCTGAGGCAAGGTCTGTGACACATGGGGAAGCAAAGCAGCCCTCATGCTGTTCTGCTCATGGCAATCCTTGGAGCTTGTGCCAAAGCAAATGCAGCCTTTGTACACATGCCCCTGCTGTGGCATTGTTCCCCCAGCTGTATTTTCTTTGGCTCAAGCTCCTGCGGAGCCATGGGCACTCTCTAGTGACAGATGCATTAACATGGATGCGACTGGATGGAAGCCCCAAAATCTGCAAGCCCTCTCGGAGAGTGCAGGGTCCTTGTTCATATAGTTATGGGCCAAGTTGGGTGCAGGGAGGCTTGAAAGACATATGGGTATGCCACAGACTTTGAAATCTGCCTCTCCTGGGGTGCTAACTGCACCCACCCCCTTTGGAAAAGCCGAGACATGCACATATGCATGCGCACAAACCCCGACCCTTACCTCTGAATCTACTGATGAAGGAATGTTTTTACTTGCATGTAATTTATAAGTGAGCAAATGGAGTTTACCCAAACATAAAACCCCTCCACCCACAGACTGAGACAGGTTATTCAAACTGAAAATCAACCTGGCATGACAGCAGAAGCAATAGCTTTACAGTGGCAGTGTAGTTTTCCCTGACATGGAAATAACAGTATGTTTCATGCTTTTCATCTCCTGCACAATGTTTTTGTCACCTTATTAGTACTGACATACATTTTTTTTCCTTCTGATTTCCTTCTAAATGTGGCAGCTTTTACTGGAGTTTCACTCTGCCCTTTGGTGCAACACATGTAACTCATCACAGAAATGGGCTCAATTCAGACCAGTCACTCATTTCACTGAAGTTAATCTGGCAAAATACAAGTGATAAAAGGAAGAATATGACCTTCACTCCACAGCTTGTGACAGCTCACTCACTGCTTATTTATTCTGCACTCCTTGCAAAAACACTCCACACATTCAATCATATCTCAAAAAAAGGGATCAAAATACAAGTGTTTTTAAACTGTCTCAGCTGAAGAGTCCCTTCCCATTAAAGCCATGCTGGTTGTGTCAAAGATAAAAGACTGTTTTCTATGAGGACTGACCACTCTGACAAACCAACTATAAATTACTCTGAAATAGGCTCTGGCGTATTTATTGCAGGAAAATTAATCTCCAGGCATCCTCCATGATCAGTAGTGAATGCTGTGTAATTCTGCTGAAGGCTGTATGAAAAGTATAAGAAATTACTGGAATCTTTTAGTGCCTATTTCAAGAGCAACTGTACTGCTTCTGGCCTGATCCCTATGGTGGATGGCCAAAGATGAGGAAGTTTAAAACAGTGGCATGGGACACCTGTAGGTAAGAAAATGGGGGGGGGGACAAAACAAAAAAAAAAGAAAAAAAAATCTAATCATAGAATTGCTAAGGTTGGAAGGGATCTTTAAGATCATCAAGTCCAACCATCAACCTACCCTGACAAAACCACCTCTAAACCATGTCCCTAAGCATCACATCTACCCTTTTTTTAAACACCTCCAGGGATGGCGAATCCACCACCTCCCTGGGCAGCCTATTCCAATGTCTAATAATCC
>NW_009647732.1:0-1661 GCF_000708025.1 Charadrius vociferus | reverse complement strand
GCCTGTAGTTCCCTGGATCCTCCTTCCGGCCCTTCTTGTGGATGGGTGTCACATTTGCCAACCTCCAGTCAGCGGGGACCTCCCCGGTTAGCCAGGACTGCTCATAAATGATGCAAAGTGGCCAGGTGAGCACTTCCGCCGGCTCCTTCAGTACCCTTGGGTGGATCCCATCCGGCCCCATAGATTTGCGTACCTCCAGGTGCTGAAGCAGGTCCCTCACCATTTCCCCTTGGATTACAGGGGCTTCATTCTGCTCCCTATCCCTGTCTTCCAGCTCAGGAGGCTGGGTACTCAGGGAACAACTGGTCCTACTGCTGAAGACTGAGGCAAAGATGGCATTAAGTACCTCAGCCTTTTCCTCATCCTTGGTCACTATGTTACCAGCCCCATCTACTAGAGGACAGAGATTATCCTTAGTCCTCTTTTTATTGCTAATATATTTATAGAAACTTTTTGTTGTCCTTGACAACAGAAGCCAGGTTTAGCTCTAGCTGGGCTTTGGCCTTGCAAAGTGACTTTGAGCTTGCAAAGTGCTGACTTTCAGTGATCAGTGATGGATGCGGGAGACTTCAAAGTCTGTTGAGCATAGGCAGGAAGCAAACAGAGCATGTTTGGAAAGGTAATTTTCCTGCCAGAAAAGGGGGAAATCCACATTCAGATGTCCATTTACTGAAGTGGTAGTTGTTAAGATAAATACCGAATTTTGCCTTGAGAAAGACCTTTCTCTCCAAAACAAGCAATTTACATCTGGTTTGACTTCAGGTTAAAAGTGCCCTGACTCCTTGTTTATCACTACAAGACTGATTGACCTCAGCAAGAAATTATGTGTGCTTTACACCAATGAATCTGAGGCACATTCCTTTTCACATTTACCCCTTTGCAGGTCCTTTAGTATTACAAGCATTTAGGGCTTGATCTCCTACATCTTGCTAGATCTTTCAGAATTCACCACACTAATTCCTTATACAACTCATCTGAGCACCAATGCTGCTGGCTTTCTGGCTGTACTCCTGTTGTCATCCGTACCAATTACACAACTTTAGCAACTGTTAGATTAAAAGAATGAGAAGGGTATTTCTGGAGATGAAAGCCACAGTTCTGTTCCCACTCTACATCTATGTATCTATATTGTGATCCAAAGATGTGATAGCAATTCAGAAGAGTGGCTGTGCTAGTTCAAAATACAGGTAACTGAAAACTCATGGTCTTCTGTCTGACCTTCACTGCCCAGCAAGAGTCTGCAGCTGGTTAGCAGCAGTTGTGAAGGGCTTGCCCCTGCCTGGCTTCAATACCTTCTGTGTTGCATTTAGCAGGCATATGCATTGGGCACAACTGTGAATACAAGCTGAAAATAGACATCCTTATTTCTTCTGTGGCTTTTTGGACATGGAGGCCTTGCTGAGCAGCCCTGTTGTTATCAGTGCTGCCCTCACTGATCACTAGGAGTTTCCAGTGGAGATGTTCACAGCTTGGGTGGCACTTGGTGACCATTATAAAATGAAAGCAAATAGTTAATCTGTTTCAGCAGAGGGACTCACCCAGCATCATTGAATGCATGGGGTGCAGTTCTCCATACGGCCTCAGGAACACAGAAATCTGGGTTCAGGTATCTCCTTCTTCACTGCCGGTGGGTGAGTGTCATGGTTTGACCTCAGCCAGCA
>NW_009647731.1:11158008-11175725 GCF_000708025.1 Charadrius vociferus | reverse complement strand
CTCATCCCTGCATCCCCCCAGCCCAGACCACAGCTTGTACTTGGCATGCGAGCACGCCCCTCGCTGGAGCCTCTCCGTCCAGCGGGACATCCGGGACAGGAGATAACCAGAGCCCATAACACCTCCAGAGCATAATGTAGTCAAGGAGGCAGGGGAAGTGCAGCTGGAGCTGCCTGGTGCTGCCAGGAGAAATTGGCAGGTGAGCCAGCAGCCTTCAGGCAGGACCTGGACAGGCTGGAGAAATGGGCCAACAGGAACCTCATGCATTTCAACAAGAAGAGGTGCCAAGTCCTGCTCCCGGGGAAGAACAATCCCAAGCACCAGTATGCACTGTGGTCTGCCTGGCTGGGAAGCAGCTCTCCAGAAAAGGTCCCAGGGCTCCTGGTGGACACCAAGTTGAACATCAGCCAGCAATACTTTAGCACGCTGGGGGACACAGACGCTGGGGCAGGAGCAGAAACCCACATCCCATTCCCGTGGTCATGGTGAGGGCCCTGGCAGCGAGACTCACCATCAGCTGTGTTTGGAACTGCAGACAAAAACAAGTAGAAAAAAACACGTTGTAAGCAAATATGTTAGGAGCAATTTTGGGAGCTGTTAGTGTGCTTTACCCTTTCCCCAGTGAGCCAAGTCAAGTCAGGTCCTTAGTGAAGGGCACAAGCGACAGATCGCTTTCTTCCTAGCAAGGATGCTGGCTGCTGGGGGCAGAGCCAATCCCGAAATCCCAGCTCCCAAATAACTTTGTTCTCGCACGTACACCCAGCCCCAGCATAAAGCAAACACGTGAGCTTTTTCGTCATACAAGTTACTTCCCAAGAATAAATATGATGGTAAAAGCAGGAAAATATCACTATCATACAAAGCAAAAATCTGATAAACATTACTTACAAGTAGTGGTCTCAGGTGTTGTTGCGGGAGCCATACTTGGTTCTTCTAGAGAAGCAAAAAACATACGTGATACTATGTGGGGAGGCCAAGAAGGCAAATATAATCTGAAACATCCCCAAACACTGTTCCAACCTCTAGCAATTTGTTGCTGATGAACTTCAGATCCAGAAGGTTTCTTTCTATTTTAGTAGACCTCAGTAGTTTTTCCCTCCATTGGTTATCAAATCTCTTTACGAACCCACCAAAGTTCTTTACAGAAAGGGTTGTTAAACATTGGAACAGGCTGCCCAGGGAAGTGGTGGAGTCACCATCCCTGGAGATATTTAAAAGGTCAGTAGATGTGGTGCTGAGGGACATGGTTTAGTGGTGGTTTTGGCAGGGTTAGGTTGATGGTTGGACTTGATGATCTTAAAGGCCCTTTCCAACCCAGACAATTCTATGATTCTAAAACCTGCAACTGGCCCAGATTGCACCAAGTGCCCTTGAAGGGAGAAGACTCTCCCTTTGCTTCCTTTGAACAAGGTATCTGCAGGTTTCAGCTGATGTGATGAGTAGTTGATGGCTCTGCTTCTTGCATGAGAATAGGCTGTGAATGACTGTCTCCTTCTCCCTTTCTCCATACCTAGAGCAACAAAGCTACTCCAAAAAGCTTAACAGAAATGAAGATGGCAGAAATCTGGGGAGCTGCTCAGAGCAAGGCCAGTGAGGAAGGAAGGCTGCTCATCCCATTATCCTCGTTCATTTTGCACAGCTGCAGACAAAAAGGGGGTCTTCAAAAGCTACCTGTGACAAGCTTTGCTCTCATTTCCACCACATTTAAGCTACTGTCACTCTCTTCCTGTTCTAACACCACTGATTTCATCCATACCTCGCTGCTAAGCCCAGCTCGTGGCATGAACTTGGGGTCAGAGATGAGTTTTCCCTGCTAAGGCTCCTGTACAGGACAGTTGATGGAGACCCCTCCAGGTGGCACCAACAGATCAAAGGTGTCTCGTGGGACAGGGCTCTGGCAGGCTGAGAAAGGTGGTCTCCTTCTCATGTTTCCTTTTATCTAACCTTTCATCTAGTTCATCTAGTTCGGGTTTCTGAGACAGGGCCTTACGGCGTTATTCAAGCCCAGGGGGACGGACATCGTATAGACTACCATTACCCTTCTGCCTACAACTCTCCAAATGTCTTCAGAGGAAAATGTGAGGCTTTTTCAAAATTGTTGCATTCAAATTTCAAATTCAGGTACACTCTTAGATAATTCTATGCCCTTCTTAAAGTGAATATGCATTTTATCGACTGGAATATTTAACAGTGTATTTCAGAAGGATGGAGGCATCTGTTGGCAGAACATATGTACTGTTAAGAAACAACTCAGCTCTAATTGGGAAACTGTTCTTCACAAACTGCAGTTCTCTGAGCACTACCGATGTCTATACATGTGTTGCTAATCTTAACATAGAAATTGTGAGCTTTGGAAAAGTCAAGGAGTTATCAACTAAATACTAATTAATAGATGACTAAAGATTGAAATGCTGGAGGCTATTATTATTCACATCACTGGTCACACGTACCAAAGTCGACAAACATCTCCAAAAACACCGCTGTGAGTAAATGCATCAAGCCAACACCCATAAACTCAGCAGGTACCCATTAAATGTATATTTTTCTATTTTTGTGCATAATTTTCATACTAGATTAAAATCTCACCTTTAGGAAAAAAATATAATTAACAGAGAAATGTTTAAAAGAATTTAAAATAGGTGAGTTTGGCTGTTTAAAAAATGGTTTCAAAACATAAACGGAATTGTTTCAGTGGTTGACTTATTTTAATAATCACAGTTACTGAAACAAAAATTATTTCCATATTGCCTTTCACAGTGTCACTGTATTACTTTGTAAGAATAGCAGTTTTGAAAAGGATGAGCTGAGTGGTCTGGTAAGATGAGAGCAAACATGGCAGAGCATGGAAAAATTAGACCACAGGAGCAGATGACAGCACCAATCCTTTAATCAAAATGAATAAAGGCATCTCATGGGGGCTCTGTCCTGCTCTGCCTCTGTATACATCACTGGAAAACAGTCTACAACCCTGTAATCAGTTAAAATTTGTCTGTTTAAACCATGGATAACTTTCCTCTGTGCTTTCAGATACTCAGAAACTGCTGCGTTTATACAGCCTCTGTTTTTCACGCGGCATTGTTATCCTAAGGTTTTAGCCCAAGCACTGATTTGTTTAAGCTCTTCATTGCAGCAATGACTTGCATTCTTTCTTGGAAAAGAGTGATGTGTACATATAATTATATTCTAAGCGCATGCGTATGCTGCCATGTAGAGTCTGCATGGGTACATTTCAGCATGTGGGAGCACAGCCTGAAGGACACCGAACGACTGACTGTACCGGTAGGTTGGCTGCGTCAGCTATGACTGGACTAGAAAAGTTTTCAAGTGCAAGCATCAGTTTGGAGAGAATATTTAGCAATGCCAACTCTATAAACAATGTACGTTTTTATATAACTTTTAATTTACCTGCTGTTAGAAGTGTTTCTCTTCCAGTAGATGCTACTGTCCAATCTGAATATGAAGAAGCTGCCATCACAAGCAACCCCAGAAAAAAAATGTTGAAAGATCGTTACATGAATTAAGTAATGTGGATGTAAAGTTTGCATGTGCAGGAACCTCTGGGGACACTGACACAGGGATGGCTGCTGACTTACAGGGGAGTGGATTAGGTCCAACTACTTTTGGTGATAAAAGTCCTGCTCTGTGGACAGCCTGAGAGGTGGGAATATGCCTTCTCTGACTAATATCACGTATGACAAGACCTGCTACTCTGGCCCTTAAAAACACAGTTTTTAAAGCGATTTCTGGGTGTAGAGGAAGATCCTAACAGGGAGACGTGTCATTTATTTAGTATGTAGGGAACTTTCTGACACGTCCTACCACATTGCTCCTCACACATGCAAGGCTGTAAATCCAAATTAATTAAATGGTAATGAAAGGATTAAACAGTAACTCAGTATTTTTCAACTCTATATCAACATTCCAGCTTAGTTTTCAATATCACAAAGTGCACCTTAAATATTTATGGAGGGAGTGAATAATAAGAGCATTAAAAACCTGAGCCCAGAAACAGCCCTGCATGGTTATTTCTTTTCATAGCGTACACAGATGTGGGGGGGACCATGGAAAGGGAAAGTAGATTTTTGCTTTTGGTTCATTAGTTCAAGTCAAGTTAATGTCAGAGCTTTACATCTGAAAGAAGGAGGGATGGAAAGACAGTAGCTGTGGCAAATGCTTTTGATCTTTTTCCCTTCCCCCCTCTTGCACAAGGAATACAGCAGCAGCTGCTTAAAAAAGAAATGCCTTGTTTCTCACAGCACTATGCTGGCACTCTGCTAAGCCAGGGAAGCCTCACCTGAAAAAGGGGAAAGTGGTTTTTGAACAGAGGAAGACCATTTTACCCTGTTTGAAGCATCCCCCCCTCCCATCAGACCCGCCGATATTTCTATCTGTCCCCAAAGGGATGAGAGTGACTGGGCAGATCACTGCCTCTGCAACCAAATCAAATTACACTCCTAACAGGAATTAGACTATGGGAAATTAGAATAATACATAATTACAGTAATTCCTATCGTATTCTAATAATTACAATAATAATAGGAACAGGAATGCATGGCGTACTTGTTTTATCCAGGGTACTCCGTTATTAAACACCAATGTGTTAGTCGCAACAATATACTTCATCAAATACAAAACACGTGGTTCAAAGAGCACCTCACACTCTTTAAATTAAACATGGATTTAATCCAGAAAATACATACTAGTCCTTAAATTCATGCCCAATAAAAAGATTCATAAAATTATATCTTTGACTTTACAGTATATTCATTTAAATTTCCTTTACTAGCCTCTTTACAAAACATGGTGAGAACAATTTAAATTTATTAAGCAGTTTCAATAAAAGCTTTTGAATTAACAGGTATAACGATTGATTTACTCAGCTCACAGGTTTGACCTGCTCAGGGTTTTTGAAAGAGCCAAACTGTGCTGCTAAATCCTCTTTTACCCTGAAAATCTCAACATTAACCTGCTGTGAAATACAGCCATGAAGGTGATCAGAAATTACACTCTTTACCTGAATCCACCTGAATTTGAAGACTTATCATTACCATCCAAGACAAGATCATGGTGGCAGCCATCTCCTCAGAGATCCTGATACAGGAAGGTGCTGGAATTTATAGGCAGAGACGTTAAAGGGTGTAGCTCAGCAGCCCAATCTGTCCCTTCAGTAAGTCAATACCAAACACGTTCCCTCACTGCTCTTACTTCCCTAACTTCCATGACTTCATGTTTGATTTGTTACCCAACATTTATAGCTTCCTGGTTCTACAAAAAGACTCCACCTGACACCTTCCTCAGGAGAGGTAGAGATGAAAAGAGGTTGCAATAGCTGCTATTTTTCCATTCCATCCCTCTTTCAGCTGGGAAGTTCTGTTGCTGTCACAAATGTAACATGTCCCTTTCTCAGGTTTGGGTCGTATTTGAGCTACAGTTGCTTTTTACGTCCATGTAGCAGGGCCTTCCTTTTTGTGACTGCAGATATGGAAGGGTAAGAGCACGGTGGCAAATAATTGAGGGGCTTACAGAGACTCTTCTGATTGGCCTGGGCTCCCCTGGGGAGACAGACCCACCAGCTGCTGGGAAGGCATCACCCAGACAGCCATCACGTCTACAGTCCCTTAAAATTGTTGTGAAGCTACAGTCTCCAGAACTGCCAATTATCACACATAACTTACCGTCAACTAAACTTAAATATTAGTTACACACTAGTTAAATTTCTGGAGGCAGAAGAGTTTGGAGCTAGGATGCTGAGCTGCCTTCAATTCTCCTAGACTATTTTATGAGTATTTCTGTCCGAATAGATGTCACATACAAGTGCAGTCGAAAGTGAGTACTTTAATCTTTTGATGTCCCTTGTTCATCCTTCAGCGTGCTTTATCTTCACCAGGGTAGCAAGGCTGACAGTATGTTTAAGGTCTACAAGTCATCTACTGCAAAACTGAAACCACCAAAGTGACCTTCTGAATTTTGTCACAAATTCAAGTCAAAATTCAGTGGTCACACACTGTTCACTGTTAAATTGCACAAACCTTCCCAGAGAATGAGTTCTTTAACTCCGGGGGTAGGGGCAAATATAGAAAACAGGGGAAAATTCCTCCCAAATTCTCTATTTTTGAAGCTCTTAAGAACTTTACAGATTTCTTGACACAGTCCTCTCACTGGGATTTACCATATGTTTGAGATAACAGACAAATAATGAGATCCAATGGAACTCTACAATGGATTTTTACAAAGAGAAACTATATTTCAAGTCATGGTCGGGTTTCAGTGGATCCAAGTGCCTATCAAAGACCCTGCACTTGCACAGCACTGCTAAATTTGGCAACATTTGAACAGTACAAAAAACCCTGGAGCCACAGAAAGATTTAGCCTGGAAGGGGCCTCTGGAAACCATCTGGTCCAACCCCAAAGTCAAAGCAGTTTTAGCTTCAAGTTCAACCAAGTGGGTCAGGGTCTTAGTTATTCTGGTGATGTAGAATTCTGAAGGTTTTTTTCTAGACAAACTGTGCAAAAACTTCTAGTAGATAAAGATTTGACATGCTGGTTCCTGCTTTTAATTTCAGATGGGTTTGGATTCATTACTGATTGATAAACACATTACTTCTCAGGAACTCAGAAATGTGTTTCTTGTGCCTCATGAAACACGCAATGCAACTGTCCTGGTCCAGAACAGCCGGGACCCAAACTTGATACAGCAGAGGAGAGTCAGAAGATCAAAAGAAGGAAGGAGGCACAAACTCCACAGTGGGAAGGGGAAAAAAGAAAGAGTTAGTTTGTTAGACATGCAAACAGTTCCTTGACTCTGTAAACATGGGTGGTCTTCTCTTATCATGGTTTTGC
Organism: Charadrius vociferus; assembly: GCF_000708025.1. Lineage (NCBI taxonomy): Eukaryota > Metazoa > Chordata > Aves > Charadriiformes > Charadriidae > Charadrius > Charadrius vociferus. The sequence continues at coordinate 11,168,885 of NW_009647731.1, read as the reverse complement.
AAGCCAGATGGGAGAAATGGTCATTCAGAGGGATTGAAGGAATTAAGGGAGGTGGCTTGGTAAATAAGTTGGGGCAGCTGTTCCATACCCAGAGATATGAAAGAAAAGCAAAACCAGATTAAAAACATTGAAAACTCAACAACAGGTGCTAATATTTGAATGGAAAAGGAGAGCATGTGAGACAACTTCAAACCCAATACAGTTTGCTTGGAACAGTGAATAGTAATTAATTCAGTCAGCAACTGGAGACAGCCGTGCAGCTTGGCCATGGAATACTGGCTTCTCTCCTCGTACAGAGGCCTCCTGCCACCCCTCTGCTGCACTTGCTTCCAGTAACGGTCATTTCTCAGTAGCCGTTAAGGAACAAATATGTACAAGTAAGGCGGTGCATCTGACAATTTGTGAACAGTAGAATATGGTGTCAAATTGACTTTCCTTGTAGATGACTTGCTTGCACTTGGTCCCCGTCCTCTCCTGCCACTTTGTTCAGCCATACAGCCCTTTAGCTCACACGACACAGATCTCCCCAGCACCACCTCTGCAAGCTTGTTCTTCACTTCACCCCATGTTTTTTATGTTACACAGCTCTGACCATGTTCACTATGGATGTCTGAGAGCCCATGCACAGCTAGAACAGAACTGTACCAGCAACAGAGAAGTCACAGCTCTGGACAACATCATAGACACTGCAGTCCCCAGCACATGGCTACATGGGGGTCTCCTCTGTTCATTCCTCTTCTGTACCTTCTTCTTCTCTTGGCTTGCCTTTCCTCTCTGCTCCCCAAGAGGAATGACATTTAGATCCACAGTAGTAGCTCATAGAAGGGCACTGTGCAGGAGAGCAGCCAATGTTTGGCCAAGACCTTTAGCTGATGTGTTGCAAGTGAGAGTATCAGGTGAGCAGATGAAGACAGCTCTTTGTGAGAGTCAAGAGTTGCATAAGGAAATAATTGCATTGATCTTATGATATTCAGGATTTCTGACACGTTCCTGAACAGTAACTGTAGGCCTGGCTGGAGTGAATACTTTGGAAAAATGGGAAGAAAAAATGCTCATCACAAATTCACATCAAATGCAGCAAACAATTTAATTTAAGCAAAATGCTAAAGTGTAAAAAAAATCCTGTTCTTTATCTGTTGTAACAAAATGTTTCAAATAAAGTTGTTGGAAATTGACCCAATGTATTTTTTTAAAGCTTGAAGAACCTGAGAGCAGAACAACACTGTTCCTTTGAGGCAGTGTAAGACCGCAACTGAAAAATTTATTATTCACCGGCTCTGCTATTATTCAACTGCTTGCCCATGCCTAGAAGGGGTGTTGAACTGTTGAGGGAGAGAGGGGACTTAGGATTACCTGGGAAAGGTGCTAGGCAGATGGTCATGAAAGACACAAAACTTGTGCCTAGTCTCCATTTTGTGGTCCTGTTGGTTGCCCCCCATCTGCTTCCAGCTCCTCTCCCTCTCCCAGACCTCCACTGACTCCAACCCACCCCAGCTAGCGAACACCAACCTCTTCTTCCTACCCAAGTGAGGTACGCAAGCGCATTACCACATCTGAATGCAACAAGATCTATTTACCAAAGGTCTATATAAGATAACAGAAATCAATTGCTTTTACTTAACAATGAGGGGACATCTTGCAAAGCAGGAACTGTTTAATCCCTATTTACTTTCTGGTAACAAACACCCCAATATATTATACAGCATGTCAGAGCACAACATGCTTCTTATATGAATATACACTTTTCACTTCTTATATCAACACACTCAGACCTGCAGCTGGTAAAGACAGATAAAGGCTCAATGGCAAAGGAAAAATAAATGAAAAATATGATCTCAGAATATCCTTGACGCTATGAAGTCTGAATATCTAAGGTTTACATAAACAGTTACCAGAACGGAGACAATAACGAGACCTAGAGCAGGGACTAGGACTGAGGCTTGCGTGCTTTTAAGCAGCCTTTAGCCACTGCAAAAAAGCTGCTCTTTACCCTGAAACTCTTTGTGTTTGGCACCATGTGGGCAGAAGCACGGAGACCTCTCCTACCCTGGCCAACTGATAGTCCAGTGTTTAGATTGGTTTTCTGGGATGAGATAGGTGGCTTTGACCCCTTCTCACCTTGGGCATCTCCATGCTGAACAGACTAACTCTTGAGCCATTTTAAGACGGGAACCACCCGTGCTCAGAAGGAAAGTGGCTTCTACTTTCCCATCTGCGAGTAACCTCATCCAGTCAGGGCATACAGCACTTGCTCAGACCACCCACCATTTCAGCCCTTTTAGGCAGGTGCTAAATGTCTGAGTCCCAATAATCAAATTTAAGTGCCTCCAAGGTTAGTGGCAACTGCCAGCAAGAGAGGGGAAGGGCAGTTCAGCTTCCACCCATCCAAGATGGCCCTTGAATCTTGCCTTAAGCTTGTTGAACAAACTTGATCTAATACCTGACAAAACAGCAGAAGTTGAAAGAGGCGAGCAGTGCCTTGCAGAAGGAGGATGGCTCTGAAACAATCTTATTGTTTCCTGAGCACAGAAAGGAACATAATTCATAGAGTGAGCCATTAAACCACAATCTCATAAAATTTCTCTGAAAAGTAGAAAATTTACCATAAACTTAAGGATAACCAGAAGTATTTGACAGATATCACAGCTTGAAAACTTAACGTTTTCTTGCAACCAAGAAATCCAAAACCAAAGCTGGTGCTAAAGTTCACAACCTGTAATGAATTGCTTCACCGCCAAAAATGACAAAACATTTTGTTTTGTCATTAAATAAAGTTTAACACTGATTTTACGCAAATATTGACAATGTTCTGACATTGTTTATGCAGTGGGAGAGAAACTAACAATGCTATGTATTATTAACACATACTTTTTTTTGGCCTATACAGTTTGGCCAACTTCCTAAATAATCCATCTCATCTAGTTTTGAATTTAGTGCAAGAGTTTCCTGAACTCAGCTGGCTGGGCTGGTCACTGCTAGTTCTAAACTTAGCAGTTATGCCCTTTTTTTCCCCAATATGACTTGAAATTGCATCAAATACTTCTGCCATTCTGACAAAATAAATAAGTCCACCGCCAGAGGAAAAGTCAAAGCCAAGGGCATTTCTATTAAAAAGGGGAGAGACTTTGCCCAGAAAGACATCTAGAAGAAAAAAAGGAAACCACAAAAATGTGCTTCATGGGGGGAACAACTGTTTGACCAGCACAAAAACATGACTGAGATCTGCAGTTGTGTCCTCCTTCATTATTGTAATGTGTTTTACAAAATACTGCACAGCACCTGCCAAGTGTCTTCTGGCCTCTTGAGTACTCAGAGCAATATTTGGAGACAAAACTGGCTTCCAACACCAAATGCCAGAAATGTAGACATTTAAGGCTGAACGCTGGGAGTCTCCCACTCAGGGAAGCCCAAGCACTTACCAAAGCCATGAATGACCACCAGCACCCCAATACAGGTCGCTGCTCTGAAGGAGCAGCCCCTGGCCATGGCTCCTGCCTGGCATGGATACTCTTGGTGGAGGCAGTCCCAGCTCTCCTTACTCCTGCACTGCCCTTCTACGGGAGGTTTGGGATGAGATTAAGGCACTTTTCTCTACCTTGGGTTTCTGTGCCACTTCCTGTTGCCTTGTTCTTCAGAGTCACTGCACAGTGTCTGGGAATAATTTTACGTGGTCTTTGTTTTAAATAAATTTATTATATTTCTTTGCTGAAGCAGACTTTCCTGGAAGCACAATTTCCCTGCTGTGGCTGAAAATTGGCAAGGGTCTGATCCAGAAAGAGAAAATCCCCTAGAGCTGATCCCAACCCAATTCCCTGCAGGAAAGCAGCTGTGAGAATTGCAAACACCATTTTATAAAAAACATACAGGCAGCATATCACAATAATGAGGTGCCAGGCAAAACTCAGACGCAAAATCCTCCCAGACAACCATGTTTCTTACCAACACCCAGCCCTGTCTTACCCTTCGAATAGGACTTTGAGTCCCAGGGGAACTCCGGGGTGGTGCCACCCCACTCGTTGCACCAGCCATCTGCCTGGTATCATGCCGATCTACTTCATTTTCAATGACACCCACAACAACAGGGCCCCTTTGCCAAGTTCCCATTCAAGATCTACCACAGAAGGGCTCAAACAACATAAAAAGGAAAAAAAAAAGTCATAATATGATGCATTTTTGTAAATACAAGGCTGCCTGACTCCTGCAAACGCACCCCAGACTGTGTGTCTTGTTGACTTTCTGAGTAATGCCCACTTCCATTGAAGAACTTCTATATTTTTGACTTGGACATCAATTCATCTTAGGAAGACTGTATTAACCCTTCTGAGTTCTTGTTGCCTGGGAGAAATGCAGGCACAGAAAACAAACTTAAGAAATGAATTGCCGTAAACCAAATTTTGATGTGGACATCCTGGTAACCAGAAGCTCACCTCTTACGAAAGACTTAATTCTCGTTCAAAAGGGTAATTGTTTTCTTAAGTGTAAATGTTTGGTAGGTTGCTGGAATTGTTTTCCTGTAATGAGTGCAAGTTTCAAGTTTTAGTAGTGGAAGCACAGTTAACGTAATACATGTGGATGTAATTTTGACCAAAGGGGTTTGAACAGACAATTATTGTATTTGAACATAATAATTAATGGTTGAATCTATATAACACGATTTACAATTACATAAAATAAAAGGTTAATAGCATGTTATAGTTATTTGATGGTTATATAAAAGTTACGTAAAGATTTTTCCTACAGTAATATCTGGATATCATAACATCTAATCAAGATAAATAAAATAAATAACCCTTTCCATTTTACCAATAACGCTTCCACCACTTAATTTCTGTTTAAGCAACTCTAGGATGCCTGTAATAAAGATAAGGCAGTACATGTTGCCTTGTTCCATCCTCAGTTTATCTGGTGGCCAACAACTGTGCGGTACAGCTGCAGCTGCAGGGAAAAGCCCTTTATGTATACAGATTTTCTAATGTGGGAGATTGTGTGTGATGCCCTAAATTGTGAGGGAAGAAGCTGAAGGAGAAGTAAGTCAGAGCTACAAAAAGACCGGTTCAATCAGCACAGACAGCCTGCAGACATACCTAAGAGCAGATAAGACTATCAAAAAAACCCCACTATCCCACCAGAAAACATGTTATTTGCAGTAATATGGGTAGTATATTTATATATAATTATACCTATCTTAGTGTATTGTATGTAATTTAATATGGAAGTTATCTAGAACTTAGCAGCAAACTTAAGATTCTTTGATAACATGTTACTGCTGAGACGATATGAACAATGAGAAATGAGACACAAAGGCCTCCCTGTTCTCCTGAAATCACACATGAAATAAAGTGTGCAATATCTCTTCTTGAAAACAGATTAATAATGTACCAAAAAACATAATTGTAAATTGTATTATGCATTCATCAACTTATCACTACATATCCACATTGCATCGAAACAATACCACTAAATATTTAACATAAACAAGATAAGTCTAGTCGGATGGTGTTAATGACCAGTGAACATGGTGCCACGGACATACCGGGTCCACGAGCGCTGTGAGCTACAACAGCACCTCCTGCGGAGGGGAACCAGGTGCCAAAACCAGGCTGCAATTTCAAACCCTCACAGATTGAAGCCAGAGTGAAAGAATAAATATTACCCTATGTAATATTGCTCCACTGCTAGCCGCAGATAAACGAATTGTCAGTCCCCACTGAGTTGCAGCTGGACCACATGCCAAAGCACAAATACAGGCTTGGTGGGGGAATGGCTGGAGAGCAGCCCTGAGGAGAAGGACCTGGGTGTGCTGATTGACCAGAAGCTCAGCATGAGCCAGCAATATGCGCTCGCAGCCCAGAAGGCCAACTGTATCCTGGGCTGCATCAGAAGAAGTGTGGCCAGCAGGTCCAGGGAGGTGATTCTGCCCCTCTACTCCACTCTCATGAGACCCCACCTGGAGTACTGCATCCAGCTCTGGAGTGTCCAACATAAGAAGGGCAAGGACCTGCTGGAGCGTGTCTAGGAGAGCCACAAGGATGATCGGAGGGCTGGAGCACCTCTCCTTTGAGGAGAGGCTGAGAAAGTTGGGGCTGTTCAGCCTGGAGAAGAGAAGGCTCCGGGGAGATCTTATTGCGGCCTTCCAGTACCTAAAGGGGCTACCGGGGAGCTGGGGAAGGACTTTTTACTCGGGCATGGAGTGACAGGATGAGGAGGAATGGATATAAACTGGAAGAGGGCAGGTTTAGATCAAACATTAGGAAGAATTTTTTCACTTTAAGTGTGGTGAGGCACTGGAACAGGTTGCCCAGAGAAGCTGTTAAACCATTCTATGATTCTACGATTCTATATGGCTGCAAGTGATGCCCTTTGATCAGGCTGGGAACTTCAAGAAGGATTCGAATCAACAGAAAAGAGCCCAGTAATGAGGACAGGTATAGAAAATGTGACCTGAGACAAAAAAGATTAAAATAATTGCTGAGGACAGTTGCCCTCTGTCTTCAGAGGAAAAAAATCCCAAAGGGGGGATGCGACAGCAGTCTTCAAATATACGGTAAGTTGCTGAAAAGAGGAAGCAGGCAACATGCGATATCTATGCTCATAGCAGACAGGGAAAGTTGTAAAGCTTTTCAGTAACAACCTGAAAGGTTACTCAATATCAGGAAAAAACCTAACTGTACAGCTGACGGCAGTCGGCAAATTTATGGAACCCTCAGACAGGACTGATTCAAGTGCAACCCACTGGGCTGTGCACAGGAGATGCGTCACCTCTCAAACCACATCTGCCATGGAGATAGTGCGTGCGGTTGCAGGAATATCCCTTCTGATTTGTCAGACAACAGTCCTGAAGTTATTCTGCTGTACACTGAGGACTGATCTGGTGACACAAGGCTCCAAAGGAGAGTGAATGCAGAGGTTATTTACAGCTGCTCCCGCTTCCTATCTTGCATTGTGCCAAGAGTGGAGCTGCGGTATCTAACATTTCTCGTAACAAATCAAATGACACTATGAACATCTGTGGGTTGGGATTTGCTCTTACTGTTTTGTTTTGTTTTGTTTTGTTTTCTCCAGGACAGACACAGTGTTGAGCAGAGAGCTTTGGCAGACTAGCTTTTAATTAAAAAATAATAAGAAAATAAAATGTTGCTCTGTTCTTCAGGCCATAAAGCAAGTTGAGCAGAGGAAGCCCTTGCATGCGGTGGCAAAGTTTGCGATGTCCCTCAGCGCCTGCAGGAAGTCATTGCAGAGGCTATTGGAACCGACCCCAATAGAGCTCTTCCTTCTGCGCAGCACTCCTGCCTTCTCTCGCTATGTGCTTTTTTGTTAAACAAACCAAAAAAGCCCCGCTTATCTGAGAATAAATAAAAGCAAAACTAATAGACTGTAAGAAAGAAAGAAGATGCGTGTCATAGCTTCAGTATATGATTATCCTTTACAGAAGTCTGTATATGCAATTGTAACTTTTACATGGTTGTAAACCCTTTTCTGTTACACCAATAAAATATTCCTCTCCCACTAACTGTGCGGCTGCAATGCAGCATTCTTTTGCCAAGTCCCCTTCAAAAGGAAGGCTTCCTTCAAGATCCCAGCCTCCAATTCAAGACAGACATACCCTTCTCAGCCACAGACGACGACTAACCCTGCTGCTGGCTCTCGCAAACCCCATCTCATCGGCGGGGGGAGCCGCACTGCGGTTGCGCTGCCACAACAGCATTCAGCTGTTCAAATTGCATTTGAGCTCTCAGCCTCCCTTGGCCTTGGTGGGTCCCGTTCTTTCCAGGCAAGATACTGTCTCTGATAACGCTTTCTGATTCAGATGTGAGGAAATGTACTCTTATTCTCCAGTTGATTCCAGGCACATTTTATTACAGTTTACAGAGTGACAGCTAAAGCTTCTTTTGTGTTATATTTGCCTGTTTCTGGTTGACTTGCAGGTTTGTGGTTTTTTGGTTTTATTTCCTGTAAGAGCAAAGCTGTACAGGATTTCAAACATCACAGCATTCTGAAACTTTCTAAGTTTCCAACCCAGACTGTCAACTCTCCTTCCTTGCCAGGTACAGGAACTTACCCAAGATGCAGACAAAACCTATGCTTCCCTTGCCAGACCTGCCCAGTCCTTCTGAAAGTTGGAATCAACTCTTTTATGAGAACAACTTGCAGCTCTTCTTTCTGAACAAATGCTCAGTTCAGGCTTCCATGGATATCTGCTTTTCCCCCTTCATCACTCTCCTCTTGCGAGAGGTCACCCCCACTCAACATCACCACTCCAAGACAAAGTGCTTGATAATTGAAGTGTGGTGTCCATACTCAGCCTGTGCAGCTTCCACAGACGATGGTGTTGAGTTTTTAGCTTCAATTCGCCCCCTCGTGGACTTACCTGACCAGAGGTTCTTAAAAATACCTATTTATCTGTGAGCGTGGTGAGCCCCTGGTGCAGGTTGCCCAGAGAAGCTGTGGCTGCCCCATCCCTGGAGGTGTTCAAGGCCAGGTTGGACGGGGCTTGGAGCAACCTGGGCTGGTGGGATGTGTCCCTGCCCAGGGCAGGGGAGTTGGAACGAGATGACCGTTAAGGTCCCTTCCAACCCAAACCATTCTGTGATTCTATGGGATGCTGCTCCTCTCTCAGCTTTTGGGGGCTTTGGGAATGGGGAGCAGCCAGGCAGACACAGCAAGACCCCACAGCTTCCACAGGGATACACCCTAAATCACAGCTTTCTCAATCAGTAACATCTCACACCTGTATTTTCCTCTGCAAAGAGGTGGTCTGTACCATTAGCTCCATCTCGGAGGGGGAAGGCAGGCTGTGCTTCTACTGGAACCAGTCATAGCCCATGAACAGGAGACAGAAGACGTGCAGCAACCCCATGGGTGCCACCTGCCCCAAAAACTCAATGGGGGCAACCAGGACAATGCCTAGTTTCACTTCTCGTGCAAGTGCTGCAAGTGAATCATCAGTTAGAAAAGGTCTGAATTTGCAAGGTTACCTTGGAGTTCAAAAGAAGATGGGGTGAACTAGTCTTAAGTAATGATGCTTAAACTCTGCGTGCCATGGGGCTTCCGATGAAAGCAAGGGAGCACACAAGGGAAATGTAAAGCTCAGGATCAGATTCAGTGCTATGATAAGCCTGTTTGTTTTAATAGCAGTTAAACGTATAAACCTAAGAAAAAAAGCAGTTAATATGAATTAAAAGTATGGAAGACATGGAAAGGAGAAAGAGAACAAAGACTGGTCTGGTCTTGATAAAAGTGGTCTGGTCTGATAAAAGTGGACCAACTGCTTTAATTATTCAGGGAAGGTAATTTTATGTGTTTGTACACGAGTCTTTGAATAGAAAGTCCTTTCTGTACTTAAAAAAAATAAAAATACTGACATGGTTTCCCATGAACACTTTTCGCCTCAACCTGCTTTGAAAAAAAATCTATGAGACATTCATCAGAAGCTGCTGCATGGAAGAGCCAGACCATTTGGGCCACGTCTGCCCAGTGAGTGCAGCAACAACAGGTACAGATAAACCAAGCCATTGCCATTGCATGGTGCTCTAATCCCATAGACTGAGGCAGACACATTCCCTTCCCGATGCATCAATAGCTTTGTACCCATACCCCTGGTAAGATGGTAATTCACGTAAGCAGCAGTTTTCTGGCAGGTTCAGAGAAATCAGTTAATTGCAACTGCTTAGAGCGACAGCCACAGAAACCTGACTGAGCAGGTTCCAGCAGTACCACATTGCTGTAACACAGTCCCTTTCCCGTCGATACTCAAACTGTAAACTTTCTGAAAAATCACTGTGCTTTCTGTATAAACACCGAACAGAAAAGGAATGAATACAACAAGTATTTAATTTTCCTCTCCACTATGTTATGCAGTATTTCCAAGCTACTAAAGTTAATTCTTTACCAAATTCAGTAAATGTGACTCCTGTGCTTTAGCTCTGACTCACTTTCTTTCTAATCAATTCCTAATTATTATCCACTTTCTCAGAGAGTCTATGGGGACAGATACTGCAGTACCATGACTACTAAACAAAACCATAAAAATTGGAGGAAAACTTTCCAGAAAATGCAGATTAAATTGATAAGATGCTCTGGTAGCTTCTTTCCTTGCTTGCTCTGTCCAGTTAGTGGAATTAAGTATGCACTGGTTTTAGCAGTAATTTTGTGCAATACATAACACTTAACAAATCAAGTTATTGCATATTCACAGCGTAACAGTGCAAAGAGGCTAAACTGGATCACTTCCAGTGGGTCCAGCCCTGACTTCCCAGCACCTTGCACAAGAGAATGGAGTTTGGGGGTTGAGGGGAACAAACCAGATGGGGTGTGTGTGTCAGACACCTGTACAGCACAGCTGGACGCACAGCGCAGGATGTACAGACATACACCTTACACGCACTAAGAGTGTAAAATCAGCAAAGCTTTCTGCTCAGCATTTCTATACAGTCGAGAATGATGATGCCCTTCACGTTATGAGTAATGCTACCAATCCCTTCGCCTCCGGGTAACTTTATCCAATGCTGGTTGAATTTTGGGATCCGGATGGGAGGTCGCCAGGCTGAGGTTTGCATCCTAACCTCGAGGGTACAGCAAGATGAGGAAGACCTTTAGCCATCACTTCTCTGCCTAACTCCTTCCTGTCTCTCAGGGAGGTTTCTGCCTCTCTGTGCCATGAAAGCCTCACAACAGCTCGCTGATATTTAACTTCAAAGTCTGACTTAACATCAGCCCAGGGTGCAATTTCGATTTCCTTTTGCTGACATTCATCAGCAGTGTTAACGGGGAGGGAGTCAGAGCAAAGGCGGGAGGTGGGGGGGTGGGGACAGAGTAAAGGATGCCACATACACTCCCTATTTTCTGGGTGGAAGAGGAAACAGTGGGAAATAATATGG